>NW_025765373.1:0-186290 GCF_003918875.1 Haliotis rubra | reverse complement strand
GGTTGGGACGTGTACTGTTGATTTCCTTATTACATCGGACGGAACTTTATGCTCCAGCCATGATGTCGTTAACATTCGTGTGGTCGCCTTTGTCCCTGATGTGCTGTGATACATGCTGTTTGTGAGCCGGCGCTGTAATTCTTCCCGAGATCGATGATGGATCGACAAATTGATAGAAGTAAACAGATGCAGGTGAGTTTTGGTTTTCCGCAGCGTTCAGCAATGTCCATCAATAGTATCACGGCAGGGGACACCAAGTGGGCTTCACACATTGTATCCATGATGCGGATTCAGACCCGGGTCTTTCAGTTAGCTGACGAGCGAACGCTTTAACAACTAGGTAACCCACCGCCTCGATAGTATTTGTTGTAGTTTGGGAAGTGGCAGGTTGCGGTCAACTAGAAGCTAATACATTTGTACGTTGCAGGTTGCTAGTCGCATTTTACCAAAGATCAGTGGTGTTTGTGAATAAAATATCTTTCTGACTTCCAGCACCAATATTTGTCAGCTGATGCGTTGGGGTACCTGAGGGCGTACAACACTTATGGGCCTGAGGGACGTACAGCGCTTAGTAACATGAAGCTGAGAGACATTACAGCGCTTGGTAACAAGAACCTGGGGGACGTACAGCACTTGGTAACAGGATACCCGGGGACGTACTGCGCGGTAGGTGGGGCATCACTTGGTAGCTTATGAATCTGGGGACGTACAGCGCGGTAGGCAGGCGGTTGTGACATCACTCGGTAACATGCACCTGGGGGACGTACATCCTTGGTAGCGAGACTTTAGGACATTTTTATCCACTTGAAGTATAGGAACCTGGGGACCCCTGGCATGTTAACATGAACCTGGGGACTACAGCACTTGGTAGCAGGAACCTGGGGACACACAACACTTAGTAACATGAACCTGAAGGGACCACACAACACTTGGTAACATGAACCTGAGGACAGTACAACACTTAAGTAACAAAGGGAACCTAGGGACTTAGAGCACTTGGTAACAGGAACCTGAGGTAGTACCAACGCGGTAACATGAACCTGAGGGACGTACAGCACTTGGTAACCAAGAACCTGAGGGACGTACAACGCGGTAGCACCTACGGTTAACAACAAACGGAAAAAATCAAGTCTTAAAACGAGGGACATCAAGAAATATGTCTTGTGTCGGCAAAGGTATCATGTTGGATCACACAGTTACAGGATCAAAGAAGAGTATTTGAGAAGATCAAAGTTTCAGGTTGACAAAACGGATATAAGAATAATGTGATCACTAATTTAACAAAGATCGCTCAAGGTGGGACACATCATCTTCGACATGTTACAAATTTTGTCTTGCCTGAGCAAATCAAAACAAGTCGTCGAAGTTCGTTAGCAGAGTGTCTTCATGCATTTATCAATGATATTTGAAGAATGGCATAACTGGGCACTACGTTTACTGAACTGATTACCCATGAAGATCCTTGTATGGATTGGTCTTCAGCAACCCATGCTTGTCGTAAGAGGCGACTAACGGGGTCAGGTAGTCAGGCTTGCTGATTTGGTGGACATATATCATCGTATCAAGTGTAGATCGATGCTCATGCTGTTGATCACTGGATTCTTTACAGACCGCCGCTATATAGCTGGAATATTGCTGAGTGCGGCGTTAAACAACTGAAACACATATTTAACTGTTTACTTCCAGGAAGATCACCATCTGCCCGATGAAGGTCATCAAGTTGTCCACCACCTCTATGCATGAAGTTGGATGCATCGTTTTCCAGCTTTCTTGAGCATAAAGAGGTTATAGCATATATCCTTCTTCGCAACTTCTTATTTACCAGTCGTTTGTTGTTGGCGATCCTATAGCCTATTTTATATTGTGTTGTCCTCTATAGTAGTAAATGTTTTCAGAATTTAATTATGGTAGTTTTACATTTATATCTGTGATGTTCTAGTTCTTTTACTGTCCTTTGTTGACAGTAATTTATAATCTATCGGCTACTTATTGTTAATCTATAACTTGTTTTAATCACGATATGGCTGAAATATTGCCAAAGTGGCTTTAAATATTAACTCACTCACTCACTCCTCCCTTATTTACCAGACTATATCCACAAAACTGATTGGATGTCTGCATCTCCATACAAGAGTGTCTAACCAGGAAGGATCGCTGAGTGAGTATGGATTTACGCTAATTTTAGCAATATTACAGGCATCACAACAAGATACAAAGAAATGAGCTGCGCAGATTGTACCCATGTGGGGGAATGAAATCAGCGTGACGTGCAAAACGTTTTAACCATTAGTCTACTCCACCGTCTCAGAGAGGATCGCAGAAGCGGCGAATCTGATTTTGCTGTCTAATACAGTTTGACCATACAGAGATAGAACATGTGTTGCGAGACAGAGAGGTAAAGATGGTTTGGATTTCTATAAAGTATGAATTTCCCCTGATTATGGTATCATGCACATTGACATCACCAAAGCCTTGCTCTGTTCGTATGGAAATAGCACCGTTGTCAGAATCCAGCTGGGTTGTAGAACATTTTCTGCGGTGAAATAACGTTCCAAACCTGTTAAACTGATCTAATTGAAAATTAGGTACATCATATATGTATCTTGCCACTCCCAACATCGAAAGGGTGTGGTCTATCTAACTAATGGCATCGTGTTTTCAGTTGGCGGTAGGTGATATTTGCAGCCATAACTTCGTGGTTTCATGATCGTGGTCGTTGGGAATATCCTTGTTGGAGTCGTGGACTGTACAGCAATGCCGTGCAATGGTAACGACTCTCTCCGTGAATATGGAGGGATATTTGCCTCTTCACACCACAGATACTTTAAGGCCATTTGGACATTCGACTCCCAAATCAACAACAGGCGTGACACGGGTAGTCTGAGGACTCGTGTGCACCAGACGAGCACCGACGACGACTTCCGGTTAGAGTGTTCTGACAGGTTCTCCTGTCCGTGAGGAACATTGTGTTTCCGGTCGTGATCGCCCTAGGAGGTCACACACGTTATTGACTTCTGTTCGAACGGTTTAATCAGAATTCCGAACTGGGTGACATGGCCCTCCACGCATTACGTTTCCAATAACATGATGCCGTAATCGACTTTTCTGTTTTGTTACCTGAGCCCACTTGCAGAGAACAACCTTAGTAACAATCGATCTTAGGCCCATACAATCAACTTTACAATCACCTTACAATTGTCTTAATCTATTTGCACAAACGCGATTGTTTTCGTATGTAACGGTAAGTTAATGGTACCGATACGTTGGTCCTGTCAGCATGATCCTCCAGCTGTTAGTGGTGTTTTATACACAAATAGAAACTTCAGCACAAAGGATGTATGATACGTCTACGTACTTTATTTATCACAACGCTAACCGAATATGCTATTGACAAATGTGTTCATTGCCGACCTGATAATGTCTTTGTGTATGTTGACATAGAAGAAGCTCCGTGCACTGGGGACATCCCTTGCGTGATAACGAAAATCGTAATTACCAGTGCCTACTGAACTAAGTGATAGATGTTGTTGAACACCAATCTAGCAATGTTTCTCGAATATGACGGTGATGAAAACAATGAACACCTCCGTCCAAGATGGTAATCAGATCCTCGACTTAAAAGAGGTGCGTCAGCTCAATCCAGTGCGTTTTGTTTTGTTTCTTTGTTGTTTTACGCCGCACTCAGCAATATTCCAACTATATGGCGTTGACCTGTAAATAATCCGTCTGGACCAGACAATACAGTGGTCAATAGCATGAGCATCGATCTACGCAATTGGGATACAGTGACATGTGTGAACCATGTCAGCGAGCCTGACCACCCGATTACGATAGTCGCCTATTACGACAAGCAAAAAGGTTGCTGAAGGCAAATCAAATAAGTAATCTTCACGTCACTTTTGAAGGAGGTAAAGCATTACTTTGAATCGAATATGCTTCAGACATACAGCAACAAGACACACTGAAACTCAAGGTAATCACAAATACAACATATAATTCAAGGGAAAATGTATTGTACATGGCTAACCATAAATATTTTCGGCTGTTTGAAACACGGCTACAAGGCATCACAAAAACTCGAAGGCCATGTCGACCACTTGTATTGTCTTTTTGAATGTTAGCCAAATTCATATAACCTATGTGCTTCCATTTATTGAAATAGCATTGATCTTGTGAGTGTATTTATTAGCTTCATTTCAATTTAGTTCTGTTCGTACCGATTTCTGAGGTAACCTTCGTGTTTCAACGTGGAAATTAGCTCATAATACAAATCAATTTATAAAACATCAATTCTATATTATTGCCCTGTTATATTGCCCTATAACAGCTGTTTGTCTCTTGCTCCGCCTCAATAACATTAGCAAACATTACAAGCAAAATATTTAGAAATACAGTGATAAGACGTGGTAATTGGTTATACAATGTACTGGTCGTAACCAGTCAATGGCAATTCATTGAATATTTTGCAATTTTTGTCTGTCAGTTTCCAAATCGAATATCATCTGTTGTTTATATGTGATGCATACAATGATTCAAGGACATAGTAAATTCTTCATTTATTGTCCATTGTTCAACCCTAATAAGGTGAGTTAAAAATTAAAATTACGTTCGACAATATTTCAATCATATTTTTGACTAAGCCTTTAAAACTACAACCAATGGACCTACGCACCTTCCTCTTGTTATTCTATAAAGATGGGGTTAAATTAACTATTAGACATAACCTACAAGGAAACTATACCGTACCTGTATAGTAATGTAGGTATGACAAATAAATATAACCACAGAATCCTAAATCATAACAAATATTTGCTAAGAGCAGTTATTAAGTAAAGTAAGTTGGGTTTTACGCCGCTTTTTAGCAATATTCCAGCAATATCAAGGCGGGAACACCAGAATTTTTTGACCATGTGGAGAATCGAACCAGGGTCTTGATTGTGGCGAGGCACGCTTTAACCACTAGGCTACCCGCCCTCGCAAAAGTAGTTATTAAACATTGGCAACAACTATTGGAAAGCATAACAACAACAGTGAAACATACGCATCGGACACGTGTCCATTGATTTCAAACATGAACCTTCTAGATCACATTAAAGTTCTTGCTTGAACTTGACTGTCCTTGACTAGAGCGTAAAAGCTCAATGTGAGACTTAAGACGTTTTTCAAGCAGAAAATGTCAGTCCTAGAATGCTTAAACTTGACTGTGGGATGATTCGAGTGTAAAGCTGAATTGAGAGACTTAAGACGTTTTTCAAGCGAACAATGTCAAGTCAATAATCGACTACGAGCCCAAAGAAAACTGAAATGAGCCACGTTCAGATGACACACAATTAAGTCACAATGACTGACCATTCTTGCCATTTCCTGACTCATGATACAAGCTTGGAGACACTGGGACCAATTTACAAATGTGATATACTGACATCGGTGTCATGATATGACTACGGTTACTTGCGCGTATTCATCATCGGAGTTAATCTCACCATATGTCATGGAAACGTACTTTTCCCTTTG
The DNA here is from genome assembly GCF_003918875.1 of Haliotis rubra. Classification (NCBI taxonomy): domain Eukaryota; kingdom Metazoa; phylum Mollusca; class Gastropoda; order Lepetellida; family Haliotidae; genus Haliotis; species Haliotis rubra. Next base: position 180,776 of record NW_025765373.1, on the reverse strand, counting down.
GTGAGACATCCACGTTGGCAATTCGCCCAATACTCTAACGTGGAACACATTATTGTTAACTCCAAAGGGTAAAGCTGCGCCCGTAGTCAAATATGTCACTGAGTAGAAGTTTGGAGTCGACTTTTGAAATCGATCAGTGTTACTATCGTATAATGTGATAATAGATCATAGAATTAATCTAAAAATAATAGAAATTAAATACATTTTCATCGAATACTAAATGATCAACAACATGTATGCTATAAATTGTGATGTAGGTAAAATCAATTTTGGAAACAAAATATACCCTTATTTTATTTAACATAGTTTCTTTTGTATACTACCTAAGATATATCTATCGAATTTCTTGATATGTAAAACAAACAACTGTTATGGGGAACGTAGTTAATGAAATGGCAATTTGTTAAGTGTTCGCAAATGGGGACAATTTGAATTAACTCTGCCCGATCTTCGGCTTTTAGCGTGTGCCTGCAGCTGCAACAGTAACGAGCGAGGTTGCACAGTGGGGGTGACGGAAGGCAAATGCCTAACACCAGAGTGTTGTTATCTTATTTATATAATAACATACGAATTGTTACTGCAGACACACACACATTTATGAAAACGACCTGAAATATTCGTGAATGATTCTCATGCTGCTTTAAATTCTCAGTTTTAAATTGACGTCGTAAAGCCGAAGAATTCGCTATGAGCGTTTCAAGACAGTGTAACAACCGTCCGCTTCCGACTGTACGTAAAACATGTGTCTGTCAATCGCAGAGGCAAGGGCAGGACAGGGCAGGGCAGGGCAGGGCAGGGCAGGGCAGGGCAGGGATTGCTTAACCTCAGTGTGTGAATTAATTTTGAAAAGTCACTGGCCAGGAGGGCTAGTTGAGTAAAAATGCTGCTAGCTCACATCACACTTCACTGGGCCTGCTAAATATCAATGTCAAAATGCACATAGGTCAGAATTGGTGTGATGTTTGGTAACAGGAGATGTAAAAAGTTACATTTGTATTGTTATGGCTCCTAACCTCTTTTATGCAACGCTATAGCGATCTGAGACATCTATATATCACGAAACCTTTGCAGACGGACTTTGACCTTAATAATTGACTTCATTATATTCACGTGCATCAAATACAGAACAAATTATCTGAGATTTTCAGCGAAGCACTCTTGATAGCTGTAACAATGTAGTACCGGCCCGATTCACAATCAGCAAGCATTTGGCTAGCAGGCCAGTACTTATTTCGAACGTCATGAGTGAGTGAGTTTAGTTTTACGCCGCTTTTAGCAATATTACATCAATATCACGGCGGGGAACACCAGAAATGGGCTTCACATATTGTACCCATGTGGGGAATCGAACCCGGGTCTTCGGCGTGACGAGCGAACGCTTTAACCACTAGGCTACCCCACCGCCCCTACCCTTGTCATAAACACACGGTGTCACCACAAATGTTGGGTGATCCACTCATATATTAATAATCATCACTATGTTGTTTTACATGCTCAACGGAATCTATTTGGGTGGAAAATCGAGACTGATTATCCTTTGACAGTGACGTTTTATGCTTTTACTCTTTATCCTCACCCTACCGTTTTAAAAAAAACATTTGCAAGTAATCAACTGTGGGCAATATACGTCCATTGCGGGCTCTAACTCAAAAACAGTCAGCTAATGGGAGAACAAAATGCGTCGAATTCCCATTAAGAGAAGCCAGTGCAGCCATCCTTAAAGATGTAAAACTAACTAGTCCACGTCGTTTTCTGGACATTCCTTTGAACCTTCTTTAACTGTTTTCCACCACTACGTATTTGTCACTTCCAATCCTTCCTTTATCCACTATGCAAACAAAGATGTTTTTCATCAGCGTTATTCCAACACCGAAGCGACAAACGCAAGTATACATTTAATCGATTGACGTGAACAGATGGTGACTTGGTATTCATTCAAAACACTTTGGTTAAAACAACAGCTCCGGAGGAAAATGTTTGGCATAAATTGGTTTGTTACTAGACACCTGAATGCACCATGACAATGCGCTCTGTGGATAGAGAACCGGTAAAAGTGCCAATAGGGTGTGGATGCATTCTAAGTGTTGGAATGTAATGTTTTTCCATGTTTATTAGTAGTAGACAGGATGAGAGTCCGGGATCAAGGTAGCTAAAGCTTCATTACATAGATGAAGCTTTAGTCGGATACCTTATTTTTACTGTTATTACCTATACAGAAAGCCTTATTTCCTAAATAATGCTTTAGTTGGATCAAGCTATGAAAATGTTTATTTGATCAAATATCCTCTATGTCGTGTTGACGGGAGGTAATACTGTGTCATACGGTACGATCAATAATTCTTCTCTCACAAACCCCCTCCCTGGCCCATCCCTCAAGTAGTATAAGTTAGGCTCTCCGGCTTTGATGTCAACTTTATCTATGTTGTAAGTTTTGACTGACCATATAGGATCGGTGGCTCGCTTACGGCTATCACCCTCGTGTTCCCCCGGCTGGTATAGATACCTAACTAGGACCCTGTCTGGTATCTGTTTCTCCTTCCCACGCAATGGAGCAGCCGACTCTGACATTATTGATTTTAATTTGATAGCGTCTGCCGGCTTTTTACCGGTGAGACGGGTGACCTCATGGTTTATTGCCGACACCACCTTAGGTAACCTCGTGACCCATTCAGTCGATCGTTTTCCAGGGGTGGCCATCTCTCTAGCATACTGGTGTCCAAATAAACGCTCAGCCAAAGTCCTATTGAATCTCTCAACTATGGCTTGGCTGCGATGAGCTCCAGCCGTACCACGCCTGACCTTTGTATCGTGTTTAGCTAGCAGTTGTGACACGGTACCCATAAACTCACGTCCGGGGTCAACTTGGAGCTCTGTTGGCCATGTCAACGGACTGCGTTTGTATATGCGTTCGAATCCTCTGGCTACCTGGGCAGAATCTTTCGTGGTCAATGGTTCAGCTTCCTTATACCGGCTGGCTACATCCACGATAGTCAGAGCATACTTGTACCTTTTATCGTGGGGTAGGAACAGCAGGTCTGCTTGGTGAACGTTATTAGGTATATTAATACCAAACTTCCTTCTAGGCACATAGCGTGGTGGTGGTAAATATATCTGCCAAAGTGCTTGTTTTTTCAAGCCATGTTTTGACCTCCTCCGGGGATACTCGAGTTATTTTAGCTAGCTTATCTACAGCGCTAGCTCCTTTCCAATACCCACGAGGACTATAGTAAATAGCCTCAAATTTTTTCTGGCTCCGTGACATGTCGTTCCGATATTTATACCTATGTTCTTGGTTCAATTTTCTCATGTCCATACGCGTACGTGTTTATCCCATCAATGGCTATCCAACGTTTAGTGTCCATAGGTGATAATGATGTTTTATTTATAGTCAACCCGTATATCCTATGCCCATCACTTCTAAGTGTGTTTATTTTATGTTTAAAGGTACGGGTCTTGAACAGGGCTTCCTTGAATCTGGTGTGTTTGATGTGTTGTTTCACCACGTACTTCTTAACACCCTTAGCTTTCCGGATCTCACCATTGTCAGCCTTCAGTATAGAGTACATCTTAGGCCTCAACCCTATGTACTCGGCTATGGGCGTGCCAGCACACTCGTCCTTCATCTTACCTAAGACCTTTTTATTCACCGTGCTGTGTATAGCATGGTCCTTGGGGTAATCGCTGGTGTCGTACAAATCGAGGTGTTTTTTTTCATGTCATCGTACACGTCCTCGGTTCGAATCTCCATCAGCAGGGAATCTGTGTCAGTGTATAGCACTTCACACCTGTCATCGTACTGTTTCTTCAGCTCGTTGTAATAAAAGTCATACATCAGGTGTTTGGATAAATCGAGGATGCTCATCCCAACGTAAACAGGCCGGTTGAATTTTATGTGACTTTTCTTCATGTGTATGGCAGCCAGGTCGTTATCGAATATCTTACTACGGTTGAATGCAGGGTTAGCGATCAGCTTCCTGAGTTTTTCCTCCTCATTCGACCGAACCAGCTTCACGTCCACGCGTTTCCTCAGGTTCTCCATCGTCTTACCGAATACCGAGTTGTTCATGAGCTTATACAAGTTTTTCTCAAAGTCACTGGTGGCCAGCTTTCGCAGGTCCGTGTTCATTCTGATGTAAGGCTCCATCCAGGGGCTCTGATCGAACTTCAGCACTCTATGTATTTTGGTCAGCCTCATACCCAACGACAGGTACAGCTGCAGGTTGCGATAGTGAACGATGTACTGGTCTTATTCATTAAGTTAGGCACGAGTTTTTCAACGCCCGTCACCCGCCTATCTAACAAGTTATGTTGGTATTCAGACATCCAGTCTGGGTTAACCCTCATACGTTCGGGGGCTAGGGGGTAGCTGTTGTGTGATTGTGTAATGCTTTGGGATACTCCAAGTCAACTTCGAGGATATAACCTTTGTTCGAATCCGGCGCGATGCTCATAACATCGACCTCATGTGACGCCCATTCGAATCCCCCTGTGGGTAGATACTGACTCATAGCCCATCCGTACAGGTTATTTGCGTCGAGGTAGAGAATGTGATTGGTTGGTTTGCTAGGGTCGTAGCCATTCACGTATTGATTATTTGCTTTAGCGTATCGTTTGGTTGCCATGGAGATCCCACCTCGCAAAGCCTTTCTCAATGAACAGGTGCATGTCATAATCAGTAAGCAATTCCAACTTAACTCCGGTCTTTTTAAGCAAGGCATCCCACGACAGGCCTGGGCTGGTGTAATACCATGCCGGATCTAGTTTATACTGCTTGATACATGTCCGTCTAAATGTCTCAAATACGTCGGCTAATAGTAGTACATCCATCTTCAAGTACAGATCGTGATAGTCACCCAGGTTTTTACAACCAAGTTTATTCCATACATTAATAGCGTACGAGTAATCGTCTTCGGATATTTCCGAGTCGGTCAGATTGCTGTAAAATTCTCTGATGGGGGGTAGTCTGGTCTCGGCGAACTTAGTCCAACTATCCATGTACTCATAGGGATACACACCTTTCCTCATAAGCAGAGATCTAGTCTCGGCGTCTGTGTATCGATCGGTGATAGGGAAGGTATCGTTGGCTTTAATCAGGCTGGCTAATGACGACAATAGAAATTGACACGAGTCAATGAACCTAAGTCCGTCTAAGCTGAAAGAGAGATATTTCTCCATGTTGTTGGGGATGCACGTTATATTACCATCGATTTTCGCGATGGCCTGCATGATTAAGTGAGAGTCGTACCCTCTCAAGTTGTGAAAGACAACGGGAATGTTTATTGTCTTAGGGTTGATTCTAAGCTTGAGGGTTTACATTCGTTATGAGCGGCGCCTCTATACTTACGGTTATGTGACAGTGATCTCTCACCGAATCACCGTTCAGTGGTGAGTCACACACGTGACAGTTAATGCTACGGGGTGTGAGCTAGCCTGTCGGCTCGGGTCATACGCATGGGAGCGATTCTATGCAACTTTTCCCTAATAATTTCTTCTTCCTCCTTCAAACACTTTAGAAACCTTTCAACCGCGTCAGGACCCCTGTACACCACGGGAGCTTTCGTTTCCCCGTCACAACGGACGACTATGTATCCAAATCCACATGCTTCATGCTCTTGTGTTTTGAGTGTGGTTGGGGTCCCCCCAACAACCCCACCTGTGGGAGCCGTAACAGGTTTGACCAAGGCTTCAAAGTCGGCGTATATGATATAAGGCACAGACATTTGGTGCTTGTGGTTGTAGAATTTTAGGATATTGTCACCTTCCTCGGGCATGTCGATGCGTATAGCCGTCTGTCCCACACCTTGACAATACTCCTGGTGGGATTCTAATAAATCAGCTCGGCTGAAACCGTGCAGACATCGCATACAAAAAGTGTTTTTTCCCATTGTGTTTCGACTGGTCGTGCAACAACCGACTGAAATGTTTTATCCACGTGTAGTGATACTTTTCACCTCGTTGGATCATGAATATATTGATAACACGTTTCCCCACCAACGAGCTGAGCCTGTGTATTATTGTTGTGTCGTCTTCGTGTCCAAAGACATTTATAGCTAGATTATTCTGTTTTTTCTACTTTAGTGATCTGAGATATGGTGGTTGGTTCATCTATACCATCCCAGTTGAGTCCATCGTCTTGGGGATAACTAGAAGGCCTGTTCGAATTAGTGTCAGCTGGAAACAAGGCTGATCTGATAGCTAATCTCAAGCAATCGTTTCCTCTATTCTTAACGTTTACTATGGCCTGTTTTTTCTTATAGTAGGGAGGCAAGTCTAGGTATGACCCGCCTCTGAACGGCACGTAGTTAGCTATGTCTAGATAGACAATATCGATTTTATCTACAGCCCACCCGGATCCCAAGTGTGTGTAGCGTTCTAGGTGTTCCTGTATCTGCTGAAAACTAGTATCGATCGATGTGTTTATAGTCTCTATCTGGGTCACGACCTCTTGTACACCTCGGAAGTAAGGCTGAACGTACTCGGTAACATCCCCTACGTTCTTCTCGAGTGTCATTTTAATTGTGATTTGAAATTTAATACTTCCAAGACTGGCTAGTTCCTGTTTTATTTTATCATCTATCAGGGGCTTAATATCTGAGACATCTATATTCCTATTAACATGCATGCGCCAGCCTCTTAAATACTTACCTACAGCGCGCTCAGTGCGTACGAACTGTATAGTATTCATAATTGCGTACACACCTAAGGAATTAATGTCTAATTGGGCCGCCGTAAATGTAAAAAAAATCATAAGGTGTTATATATCCTCTCCGTCACCCCAACCAATTATATTTAGATGGGCTGTTTCGATCCAGTGCTCACACTGTTTGATATAGTATTCCTTGAAGTTTAGCAGGTATTCCGATATACTTGTAAAACAATCTATCTGATATTGAGTCGTGATGTTCCCCACACATACGAAGGGACGAGTATACTTAACACCATCTTTAATCCATACCATTTTCAATATTACCTGAAATCTGAAGTTTAGTTTATCTTTGAGTATGTTTTTTACCTGAGATTCGATGTCTTCACTGGGATCAAGTTCCACAAACATATCTATATGTAAGTGTGTAATAATCTCTAATTGGGGCATAGTTCACACTGCTATCTTGAGAAATCGCCTACGTTCTTTTATGTAGGCCTTTTTATTCTCGTAGATGAGGTGATGTCTGACTACGTTCGCCCCGTGAGCTTTACATAAACAATAGTGTCCTTTGACTCCTATACCACACACAGAACACGAGTAGTTGGGACTTCCCATGTGGGAATAACAGTACCCATGAGTACCGCATCCCCTACCACAGGTCTCGGTCTTCCCCATAAGTATATATTCACATCGGTACATGTTAACATATTTATATGTGTATTAGTCTAATTGTTTCACAACCAAAGCAGTCGCCGCTATACCCAGCGCTATGAAGGTCAGTTCACGGTCCATTTGTCCCTTGGATGGTGTGTAGTACTGAGCGAGTGTTGGCTTCTGTAGTGGCTCCAATCGTTTACCAGTTAATAAGTAGTATTGTCTCGCTGCGTCGTCGACATCGTGGAATGTTTGAACGGCATGGTTTTCACGCCTGAGTTGTTCGTTAATGTAATCGATCCGCTGGAGGCGTTGTTTAGCGTACTCGGCCTGTGCTATTTGTAAGTTCTCAATAGCGAGATCGTGCCGCTTCCTCTCCGCCTGTATTTCAGCCGCGTGTGACTCTCGTAGTTTAGAGAAGAGGAAATTACTCCCGGAAAATGCCAGGGCATTCACTAACGCACCACCGACCATCATAGCAATCGTAGCCATCCTTATATTTATTTCATAATATCTTCAGGTATTATTCCTTGTTTTACTAGGATGTCTTTTGTGGCCATCGCCATACCAAGGTTCATTATTAGCATACCCATATCCTGCAGGTTGAAATCTAGCTTGATAGTTGGTTGTTTAAAGCACCATTTTGGTCAACCGAGCGTATCCTACGGCTAGACTGGCGACCACGGTGGCGTGGTATGCGTCGTTGACGAACGTTTTCCCCTCAGACATTATGTATATGATATAAAATATATATTTTATTGCATGATATGCGGGTTGACCTTTAATTCCGGGTGAGGGACTCACTGCGTCGTGTATATAACCACGAGATAGCCACGGCAGCAGTTGCGCATACAACTAACAAGAGTCGCTCGGGTGAGTCACCCTGATAATTTTATGTTGGTTACACCACCGTTTTTACCGGCAGCTACTCTCTTAGGATTCTTCTGCCTGGTCACCTGTGAAGGGTCACCTCCAGTTGTGGGGTCTCCTCTGAAGGGGTCTCCTCCAGTTGTTGGGGTGGGGTCTCCGCCAGTTGTGGGGTCTCCTGTGCAGCATCCATCTATACTATTATTATTATTTTTCCTCTCAAATTGACAATGCTTTGCCGTGATAATCGCCGCCGTAACCGGGGCTAACAACATACCGTATTTGTGATACAGCTCGCAGCTAATAGAGCTCAAGGCGTGTTCGATAAAAGGGTCTTTCTCGAGGTCTTCCCACAGGTAAAGTCGGCGCTCCGGGGGGATGGGAAGGAAGTATGACGCAATACCAGTGTATATCTGGGTCATAGCCGATCCTATTGTTTTTGTCATCTCTGAACCTAGTCTAGTCTCGTATTTAGCGTACAGTTTATCGATTTCTTCGGCTGACATTTTGTGAATTTTATCCGGAGTGTACTCCCCAAAGTAATGTTTGGCTTTGCCACCAACAGCCACCAGTTTCTCTCGCTTATCATCATCCACCTGTGGTGATTGGGGTACCAACAGTTGCTCTAACAATTCCTCACACTCCATCCTATAATGTAACAAGTAAGTTTTAGTTTTAACTATATAATATACGATATAAGCGAAACACAGAGAAATAAAGGTTAAGTTGCACACGACGAGCACTTCAAATACCATAACTATAACTAAATGCTAAGTATTTATACTAAGCATTGCTAAGCTTTGCTAAGAATTTACTAAGCATTGCTAAGCATTTGCTAAGCATTGCTAAGCATTGCTAAGCTAAAACACACTATAATCCACGGGTTGGTCGGTCTTGAGCACGAGCTTAGCGTGTTTAGTTTCAGCTAGCTGTTTCTTCACCCGTTCCCGTTCTAATTTGCTCATCACATCGTTCTCTCTCAAACACTCCTCGAACGAATCCCTGTCCTTGCAGTGAAATAAGGCAACCCATCGCGTCTGCTCCCTGAGGTCTTTCAACACCGAGTTGAACTTCTGCGTTAGCACCCAGACGCTGTGCTTTGCGTGTCGGCCAGAGAAGGCCAGGTACGATAGCATATCTCTCTTTTTGTTATCTCGCGATTAAATCTGCAGTCGTCCAGTATGAACAGCGTCGACTCCCCTTTAAATTTCATATGGTAAGCTTTCAACCAGTCCTGTAGACGTGGCCCCGGATCGACTCTGTGTACGTCAGGGTCCGTCATCACCCAAAGGTCTTTCCGTGTACGTTTTATTCATGCTCAGAGTAGGGCACATGATAACGATGTGATCGAACACATCCCTGTAGTACCCCTCAACATATCCAACACGAAAACGGTCTTCCCACAGCCAGTCTGCCCGCACACTATGGCGCAGTGTGGGTCATGGGGCAAATCAGTAATGGCTAAATCAGTAAATGGCTTGCACGAATCTCCCATTGTCTATATTAAGTTGCGGCGTCCATAATAACGTACAGATATAATTTCAACTTGCCAGCGGGTTGAGCCTTCTTGGTAATCTGGATAGTAATCCCTTCGGCTACCATTGTCTATTCTCACGGCCGCTACCGTGTAGTTTATCGTCATCCGTGGATCGCATGTCCAACCACAGCGCGTACTTGTTAGTTAAGTATTCGCCGATTTGCACGGAGGATAGGTCCAGGTCTTTGGCTATATATGGATGTTTGCTCGGCAGCTTTTTTATCTCATCCCACTGCTGGTACGCACGCATACCATGACTAAACAGCTGGTTGGGCACGCCCTCGATGGTCACTTCCACCTTTTCGATCTCGGGATTGAAAAACTTCTCGCTGTCCCTCCGGAACGGTTCGTAATCCTCCACGGGGACGACCAGGATGCCTTTCATCGATCGCGCCGGCACGTTCAGGTTGATATTCCACACAGTGTCGCTCTTATCCCGCACGATGGATCTATGTCTCAGCACGCGATCGTACAGGATGGCCACATTACCCGAGTACTGGGTTCGAACCTGCCTTGCCAGCTCTGGACTAGTGACCATGTCGAACTCCAGAGAGATGTTGTCTATGGTATAACTAGCCTCATCGCCGTTCGGCGTACGCACTACTTTGCTGTAGTCGTTAAACGTGAGCTCGTATTCAAGCCTATCACCCAGCGCGGCTTGGTAAAACGGCGCGTGTTCCGTGAGCAACTCGAAGTCGAGCGGTACGCAGAACCGGTTCCCGTACGCTTGAGCGATGGCCTTTTCACCGTCCGATAGCTTGTCTAACTGGTCTGCCGTGAAGGCATACCCAATGCGCGACCTGGTCGATTTGCTGATGCCCTGGTACACGTCATTGACGCGTTCTCCCTCGCTTTTCCAGAGGTCCTTGTAGCAGTGAAAGACGTCGCTGTCGTCGATACTCAGCACCTCGTTACCGGTGATCTTGATGGTGGTTTTCTTGATAATGGCTCGACCTACGTTCCGCACTAGCTCGCGTTTGTCGTTGTCGGAGGTCAACGTGATGTTGAACGCCAGTCGAACAGTGCCTGGTACAATGAGGTCATTCGCGCCAAGGTTTGGAAATCTAACCAGCAGCGTTTGATTCTGGTCTATCTTGCTGGGATTGTTGGTGATGGTCACCGACTGACGCACGGCTTTGACACCTAGTGGCTCTCTCGATCTCCTGAAAGGATCTAGTTTTCTACCGTACATTGTTATATAAATGAAATATATAAGTTTTAATACTAAATAATGGCCGAGTATATCCCTATGGAGGATATGTGGGATGATAATGCCCAGACATTCGATGAGCAGGAGACCTCATTCACTGCCCCCTTAAGTACTGAACTTGTACAGTCGGCCGTCGATGATTATTACGACGCAGTTGAAAATAAAGACAACATCAAGCCGTTGGGGAGGGACTATTCCAAGTTTATGGTCGATAAGAAGGGCACGCTGCGATTGAAGGCTTACCCGTGGGCTGATATCATAAAAAAAGACGGGAAACCATATGCTTTGTCAACACTCACAAGTCGCCCTGGTGGGAGTCAACTGCTCCGTGGGGAACTAGGCTTCATAGATTACGGTGGCGCACGGTCTAAGCTTCCCCCAAAGGTCGTCCAAGATCTGCAAGTAGCCAGGGCCAATACTGGGGATGCTAAAGAAACATCGGACAGTATCGAAAAATATTGGCTACGTACCATGACAAACCCTTGCCTGGGCTCGAATTTCCCCTGAGGGAACTGCGAGGCTTAGACGAAAGCAGCAGAAACATGTGCGTGGAGAACTTCGTTAACAACATGGGGAAACTGAGCGAAGTCGACGAAGCGCATATCGCTCGCGAGAAAATAAAACTCGCCCGAAGCAGGCGATGATATGAAGCGCCGTGTCGAGGAGAGAATAAAAACTTGGAAGGCGAGGCGGACTCGGTTGGAATCCGCTTCCTCAAACCGGGAAGCCCTCCGATCGCCAGATCAGTCGAGTCATGCGGAAACCATCGATCGAGTTCTAAATGAAGACACCACGCTAGCTGACAGGATTCGGACCCTGTTCCGGGAACAAAGGCATCACCATCGCCAGCATTCTGACTGCACTGGGCTTCATCATATCAACCCTGGTGGTGTCACTGACGCCTGCCGGCGGCGGTGGGGGTACACCCACGCATGCACCAAGTGGTGGTGGTGTCAGAGAGTGGATTAAAAAACTAGGGGAAACTCTGGCTAAACTGGCTGGTAAGGCCGCCGAAGCCCTACCCGGCATCCTGGGTAGCATCGTCTCGTGGTTGCTGAGCGCTCTGGCTAAAACTGCCACGTGGCTTAGTCAAAACCTGTGGGCAGCCATCGTCGCCGTGGCGGGTCTGGTGTACGTAGCGGCTAAGGAATTTTTAACCAAATGAGCCCCAAAGCTACCCCACCAACCACCATGGCTGTTTTACGATCGATGTGCTGTTGATTGGAGGCTGCAGGCTGGGGCTGTAGGTGTGTGTGTTGAACCCTAGGCTCCGGGGGTGGCGCCACTATACCCGTTTCACCGGTCGTGGGTGGTGGGACGTGGGGGACGTTGACATCGAGGTTGACGCCCAACTTTTGACCCGCCGTGGCTATAACTATTTCGTTGTTGTAGCCCACCACTTTTTTTACTCTCAGTTGCATATCACTCGGAGCCATGTACAGTCCCACGTCGAACACGTAGTCGACTTTCGACCTGGCATATTCCAACACGTCTTGGTAGCGTTTGATGGCACTCGGGAGATCAACTGGAGCATTGATAGCATCCTCTACGTTGACAACGAATTGTTTCTGTGCGTCGTAAGCAGTCCCTTTGCCTAGGATATTTGAACGCGTTTGCGTCTGCGCACCCAACAGTGCCCACACGTACGTTCGAATCGAGTCATTCAAGCGTTCGGTGCCGGCACGAGTATACCCTTTCGATTCCAACATGAATTTTTTCCAATCACCCCCCTGCTCGAACCTCCAAACTCGGTAATCCTTACTGTCGTCGAATGCCATGTAACGGTCATCCCACTCGTTTGTTGTGATATGATGATACGACTTGTATCCCCAATCTTGCAACTTCTCGCTGGCTTCCACGAGAGGCATGTTGTGAACGATAGGAATACCCAATCCGTGGTTCGGTCCCGGCAAACGCCAATCCGTTTTAGTGTCGATTCCGAATTCGTTGCAAATACGTTCGTAGGCCCGTCTATCGTATTGGTTGTTTACTGCATTCCACGCCTTTTCTTGTGAGAGTGGAGCGCTGATCTCTTTGAGGATACGCCTGACCTGGTAGTACACGTGAAACGTGAACACAGACTGACTCAGCGGTCCACGCCGAGTGTCGGATACACCACACCCCGTTGTAGCGCACCACACTGCGAAGTTGAGTTGATTCTGCCAGAACTGCATCGGGTTGTTGAACCAAGCGTGCACTGTCTTAACGTTAGTCACGAAAACTTATACTTATCGAATACATCTATGAACTGGGCGTCGAAATACAATCCATCAGCGACCACGATCTTCATGTTTTAAAACTATTATATAATGAGTTTATATAACATGTACATAACACTTCCAGGAATAACGAGCGGCGAGGCCGTTCAGCTGACACGCGATCGATAACACGTCGGGGTCAACTCGAAGTCGCACTGTGCGATATCACCTACCTACCACGATGGACTAACATCAGCGCTAGCAACAATAAACTGACCGTTAGTGGCACCCGCAATCAGATAACTGAAGGCTACTACAGCGTGTGTTCACTAAGCGACGAGGTCTTCAAACCATTGGGAGCGAACTCAAGATGAACGACTCAAAGCGGTACAGTGGTGTTAATCAACAACGGAAGAAACCCCTTAAGACTCAGCCGACCATTGGCGAGGACACTCGGTATATCACCTGACGAGATAAAACCAACGACTACCGTCACAGGCACTAAGTTACCCGACCTAGTACCGTACCGAGAGCTGTGCATTCATCTCAGCCAGGTTAGCACAACGGACAACATTCAAGGGGGTCACCCTTCCACTATACTGAGAGCCGTGCGGTGAAAGCGGAGAAATACAACGACGGCAGAACCGAGTCGTTTTCACCGCGGCAGTATAAGAGGTTAACCCAGGGCAACATCCCTGAGCTGATAATATCGGTGTTAGATATAAATCATAATCTCGTGAATATAGGATACCTCAGCGTAACGCTGCACATAAAATGACCAGCGCACAAGGTCCCGGAATGAAGTTGAAAAAATGCATCAATGTGGGGATCTCCGATCTCGGGGACACACGCGGATTCGACGACCCCGGAGTAGATGGTAAAGTGTACGCCTTGCAACTTAAAAACAGCATTTACAAACGCGTTGAAGTCCCCTCCGGTGGTACTAGCAACCTAAGTGATATAGTAGATACCTCAAGAGCGGCAATCAACACTAAGTACACCCTTGTCAACACCGGTGATAATTGGATGATATACCCATCGTTCGGGGGCAAACTGTTCGACTTAGACGATGTTGAGAGCAACGTGACGGCTATCACCAAAACTAAACCATATACGCTCGTCTTCACCGATGATGACAAGTGGGTGTTATTACCGGGTAAAGTCGACTGGTTTCTCAATATTAGGCTCGGCTCCCCCTACGTGTTCACGGATAACAAAGACAACCACCTAAACAAAGTCGTGAACAACGGAACCCTGCTCGTGGCTTACATCCCGACTCAGAGACGTAGCGTAGTCATCAGCCCACTCGCCAGTATGGCAGCCCACATGCTATCGAGTAAAGCGGGCATGCAAAACGTGGTATTGCAGTTGGTGTCTGAATTCGAAGGCGTGGTCAGGATCCTGGAGAGTCTACCGGCGAACTCAACACTGATCATCCAAGTCTACCTAGGGGAACCATCGGCGGGATGATGTAGAGATCGTGAAGGGGTCAAACTCCGGTGGGGGAAACAACAACAGTATCACGTTTGCACCGTTTACGTGCGGGTGGGTGTCGACTCCAAAACCAGTCTGCAGGGTGTCACCGTGGTCGTGGAAGACACTATATCACTAACCAAGATCTTCCTACCCGACAACATACACTTCATGGGGGTGAAGTGCACCCCTGAACTATTATCAGAAAACCAGTTGGAAATTATATCGTAATAATATTATAGCAATGTCTTGGCTTCACCCCAACACTACACTTAGCGATTTAGGGGACACGGAGGGATTCGATCAACCTGGTGAGGAAGACACCTTATACATCCTACACTTGAAAGACAACGTGTATAGGCGGGTGTCGTTATCAGATTTTAAAGAGCCCAAATGGATAGTCAACTTAACCCTCACCTCACCTTATATCACATTAAAGGAACACGGTTATATCTCTGAAATTAAGAATAGCGGTACCGCGCTAGGGTGTTTCGTTCCGGGACCAAATACAACGATGATACTAAGACCGGTTTTACCTAATATGTTACTATCATTCATCGGGGGTGAGTTACAGTATAAATGCTACAGAACCCGATCGAATATTCCAGTTGTGTCACCAGGCTCCACACTCATCATAGAAGTCTATATCACTAGAGTTAATAGTAATAATCTAGACCAACAACTTGTACCCGGGGTGATAGTACACTGGAATCCCCAGAACAGTAGTAAACGTCACAGCACCATCGTCATACAACCGGACCCCTCAACGGGTTCTATAACCCCCTCAATAATACCCTCCGAGGGGGATAGTGTGGATGCAAAGTTACCTATTAACTTCTCCACTATTCTCCTACATGAGGATTCACACCTTATAAGTCTCAAGTACGTTGATCGAAGGTTAAATGAAACCCAATTAAAATATCTTTTGTAATATATATTATAGGATGGGACTGTACCCAGGCGTAGATGAAGTAGCGAAGACTCTGGAAACCGTAGACGGGTTCCGCTTGAGACAATTATGCGATGTAAGACGCCAACTAGAACAAGACCGCGATAAGCGGAAAGCACTTTATAAGAAGTACCATAGAGCTTTCAATGCCGTGGACGGGACTGATACTACCCTTATGGCAGCCAGCATGGGCCTAGGGGTGGCAGGTGTTGGGTTGTTAGCTACCATCGTGGCCGCACCTATAGTGATGGGGCTCGAAATAACAGGCTGGGGTGACAGGGGTGTTGGGGTTGGGGCTTAAGCTTGTATCCCGCAGACTGCATCGTAAAGCATTGAAACACGATGAAATCAGGGTTCTGGCTGAAGCAAAAGCTGAACACGGTGAGTGAGCGTATTTCCACGGCACTCACTGACAGTAAGATCTCGGAGGAGGAGTTTCGTTCAATCCTCTCTGAACTCACAAAATATGACAAAATGAAACAAGAGATTCGATCCAAGTCTCGTAAGTCTGCTATCAGCGAGGACGAGAAAAAAAAGTATATAGAACAGGGGATACAAAAAGCCCGGCAAGCCTTTATAACGAACACCAAAGAGATCATAGGCGATTCACATTAAACTGTTTCATCGAGGCCAACGTGACATAGCGGCACGTGGACATAGATAAAACGAACTACTTGATGGATGGGCCAGGGAGGGGGTTTGTGAGAGAAGAATTATTGATCGTACCGTATGACACAGTGTTACCTCCCGTCAACACGACATAGAGGATATTTGATCAAATAAACATTTTCATAGCTTGATCCAACTAAAGCATTATTTAGGAAATAAGGCTTTCTGTATAGGTAATAACAGTAAAAATAAGGTATCCGACTAATACTGTATCGCTCACTATGCTTGATTTGTTATAATTTATTGGACATTTAGATGGTGAAACGAGCCAGTTTCATCACAGTTGTAGACGTCACACGGATTGTATTCAGCCAGGATTTGCTGCAATTCTTCTCTACCTGCGTCTACAGAACTCTGTGGGGCTGAGGCTGATTCACCATGAATTTTGCGCGTCTTAAGTCCATGTCGCTGCTTAAATCTGGTCACCCATCCACTACTGTAGGCAAAGTCAGTAACCCCTAATTTCTCCCCTAGAATCTTAGCCTGCTCTCTTAACAGTCCATCATTCACATTAATGAACCTACTTCTAACATCGGTAAACCATAAAAACAAGGCCTTTTCAAGATCCTCCTGCTGGGGTTTTCTAGCTCTTGAAGTATTGGAATCAGTCGTAGAGACGCTCAACCACTTAGCAGACTGCTTCAGGATGTCAGATACGGTTGATCGTCCAATCTTCACATCAAACTTCTGCGCAGCAAAAGTGATGACTTGTTGTTGTGTTGTCTGGGGTTTGTCCTTCTTCAAAAGGCAGATTTCTTTCTTGATCAATGGCGTAACTTCTACTCGGGCTCGCTTAGCAGGTGGTGTACTCGTGACAGACATCTTGTCGTGATGAATGCTCAGGTCGGTTGTAAACGTTTTATACAGCTCGCTCTATTGTTATTTCTTGATTAAATCGCCTCAATTAATTATCTTGTGTTTCTAATTAACAAGTGTGATGTTCACCGACGTGGGTGTCAAGCAGCCAGTATGGCACGCGCTAATCACCTTTCATGTGTGATGTTTGTATACGGTCGGATCATCCGACCGGCTGTGTTGATTGTCGGATTAACGAATGTTTTTACAATGTGTTTACAATGATCGGTTGCTAGATTTGTGTGTCGGAGTCGGAATGCGAGAATGTCGGATTAACGAGAGTAATTATCACTGTTTTAAATGGTTCCCTAAGTTTTTGTCGGATTAACGTGATTGTCGGATTAACGAGTGTCGGATTAACGAGAGCTGACTGTATATATTTCAGCTATTATGAGGTTTGCCATAATCAAGGTATTAACTTACAGATATTGTACAACATGCAGCTGTTTATATTATAGATACAGGCAAAAACATATGGAGGCTAAATATTTTCAGCTATAGCTATAAAAACAAATTATTAATATACACCGTGAGCTTTCATACATGTTTGTGAAAAAGTGTCTTGTAAACTATGTACGTTTTTGCGCATAGCATTATCTATAGATTCAACATTTTGATGCATTAAAACAAATCTATTTTCTCAGAAATATTTTCGATAAAGGCCCAGCAAGAGTAGTTTGAAAAGACATTGCTGAGAATACACTATTTGGTAATTTATGGTGTGGTCATTTGCATCATGGTCTTGCTCATTGTTCGGTGTTGTTTTCGCCTCATGTTCAAAGCCTGTAGAAAATACAAATAACAGAAAGTGGCAGTTGTCAGTTCGTGCAGGGTTGCTTCCCTTGGGCAGGACCATATGTTCGCACTTTCGAATCCCTTTCGTCCCAAGTATACCAGCACAATATCATGCGTTTTCATAAAGTGGTATTTTTCTTCCCATGCGAGGAACGGTGGGGTAGCCTAGCGTTCGCTCGCCACTCCACATGGGTACAATGTGTGACGCCCATATCTGGTGTCCCCCGCCGTGACATTGCTGGAATATTGCTAAAAGTGGCGTAAAACCAAACTTCACTTACTCTTCCCTTGTCAAGCTGGCACACCGTTATTCTCCAACGTGAAGATTGCACACCGTTATTCTACACATTTGAAGCTGACACGCTATGTAACTTGTACTCTGTGCAAACCCAAGTCACTCACTCTCTGCTGTCATTATATAGGGATTTACTTATAACGAGGTACATGATACATAGGAAATGCAAGCACTTTTGCAAGGAAAGAGTTGACGTTAATTGTACATTGGGCGTTCGCAAACATAGGACATCAGTGCAAAAGAATACTCAGGCTTGACTATCTTCAGCAACCAATTCAGTTTGCGTAAAGATGAAACATTTCAGAAGTATATTTGAATCAGTAATGACACTAGGTGTTCGGGAATAAAGTAATCATGTCCTGTCCTACCCGTAGCACCCCGCCATTATAACGTAAATTATGTCCTGCCTTACCCGTAGCAACCTCCATATAGAGTAAGCATGTCCTGCCCTACCCGTAGCACCCGTCATATTGCGAAAGTATGTCCTGCCCTACCCATAGCACCCTCCATATACAGGAAGTATGTACTGCCCTACCCGAAGCACCCGCCATATACCGTAAGTATGTCCTACCCTACCTGTAGCACCCGTCATATTGCGTAAATATGTTTTGCCCTACCCATAGCACCCGCCATACAGAGTAAGTATGTCCTGCCTTACCCATAAGCCCCCGCCACACAGAGGAAGTATGTCCTGCCTTACCCGTAGCCCCTGCCATATAGCGTAAGTATGTCCTGCCCTACCCGTTGCACCTGCCATATAGCGTAAGTATGTCCTGCCCTATCCGTAGTACCCGGTATATAGAGTAAGCATATCCTGCCCTACCCGTAGTACCCGCTATATAGAGTAAGCATCTCCTGCCCTACACGTAGCACCCGCCATATACAGGAGGAAGTATGTCCTGCACTACCCGTAGCCCCCGACACATAGAGGAAGTATGTCCTGCCTTACCCGTAGCACCTGCCATATAGCGTAAGTATGTCCTGCCCTACCCGTTGCACCTGCCATATAGCGTAAGTATGACCTGCCCTATCCGTAGTACCCGGTATATAGAGTAAGCATATCCTGCCCTACCCGTAGTACCCGCTATATAGAGTAAGCATCTCCTGCCCTACACGTAGCACCCTCCATATAGAGGAAGTATGTCCTGCCCTACCCGTAGCACCCATCATATACATTTAGCATGTCCTGCCTTACCCGTAGCACACGCCATATAGAGTAAGCATGTCCTGCACTACCCGCAGTACCCGACATATAGAGTAAGCATGTCCTGCCCTACCCGTAGTACCCGCTATATAGAGTAAGCATCTCCTGCCCTACACGTAGCACCCTCCATATATTGTAAGTATGTCCTGCCCTACCCGTAGCACCCGCCATATACATTTAGCATGTCCTGCCTTACCCGTAGCACCCGCCATATAGAGTAAGCATGTCCTGCCCTACCCGTAGTACCCGACATATAGAGTAAGCATGTCCTGCCCTACCCGTTGCACCCGCCATATAGAGTAAGCATGTCCTGCCCTACCCGTAGCACCCGCTATATAGAGTAAGTATGTCCTGCCCTACCCGTAGCACCCGCCTTTATAGCATATGTCCTGCCCTACACGTAGTACCCGCCATATACATTTAGCATGTCCTGCCTTACCCGTAGCACCCGCCATATAGAGTAAGCATTTCCTGCCCTACCCATAGCACCCGCTATATAGAGGAAGTATGTCCTGCCCTACCCAATGCAACCGCCATATAGCGTAAGTATGTCCTGCCCTACCCGTAGCACCAGCTATATAGAGTAAGCATTTCCTGTCCTACCCATAGCACCCGCCATATAGAGTAAGTATGTCCTGGCCTACCTGTAGCACCCGCCATGTACATTAAGTATGTCCTGCCCTACCCATAGCACCCGTCATATAGAGTAAACATGTCCTGCCCTATCCGTAGCACCTTCCATATAAAGTAAACATGCCCTGCCCTAGACGTAGTACCCTCCATATAGAGTAAACATGCCCCGCCCTACACGTAGCACCCTCCATATAGAGTAATATGTCCTGCCCTACCCGTAGCACACGCCATATAAAGTAAGTATGTCCTGCCATACCCGTACCACCCGCCATGTACATTAAGTATGTCCTGCCCTACCCGTACCACCCGCCATATAAAGTAAGCATGTCCTGCACTACCCGTTGCACACGCCATATAGAGTAAGCATGTTCCTGCCCTACCCGTAGCACACGCCACGTACATTAAGCATGTCCTGCCTTACCCGTAGCACACGCCATATAGAGTAAGTATGTCCTGCCCTACCCGTACCACCGCCATATAGAGTGGCATGTCCTGCACTGCCCGTTGCACACGCCATATAGAATTAAGCATGTTCCTGCCCTACCGTGGCACCCGCCATGTACGTTAAGCATGTCCTGCGCCATTTACCCGTGGCACACGCCATATGGCGTAAGCGTGTCCTTCCCTATCCGTAGCACCCGCCATGTACATTAAGCATGTCCTGCCCTACCGTGGCACGCGCATATAGAGTAAGCATGTCCTGCACTACCCGTAGCACACGCCATATAGAGTAAGCATGTCCTGCCCTACCCGTAGCACCCGCCATGTACATTAAGCATGTCCTGCCTTACCCGTAGCACACGCCATATAAAGTATGTCCTGCCATACCCGTACCACCCGCCATGTACATTAAGCATGTCCTGCCTTACCCGTAGCACCGCCATATAGATTAAGTATGTCCTGCCCTACCCGTGGTACCCGCCATATAGCGTAAGGTATGTCCTGCCCTACCCGTTGCACCCGCCATATGGTAAGCATGTCCTGCACTACCCGTAGCACACGCCATATAGTAGAGGCATGTCCTGCCCTACCCGTAGCACCCTCCATTCCCAAAATTTGCCAACAAATGGAAGTAGTGTTTGCTTGACTATACACAGCATTACTCTTTTTTATGCGATCGGTTATAGAAACAAACCAGACTGTCAAGTGATAGATGGATGAGAAAGTCCAGTTGGATAATGTTTAGTATAATACCACCCAAGAAGTACAGAAAGTGTGCCAAAGTTAGTGTCATCCAATAAAACAGGTTGTGTCTCATTACACCGTACACTTTATTACCAAACCTGCCAAAACAACATTCAGTGGTCACTTGGGGTGCCTCTCATTTCCCATTTATCTAACAACAAGTTGTTTTAAAGATATCTATCAAACCAGAAAGAACCAGATTACTGCACTCTGTCTGTCAGAAACCATTTATCTTACAGAATAAAGCTTCGAGGAGGTAACTAATGAGCGAAAATAATCTGCAGTAATATGTTTCTTACACAGATCCAAAATAGCCTTTTTTCAGGATTTCATCTATTATCATCATCACATTTGTGCCAAAAAAATATAACATAATGTTCTTTAGTTACGTCTTTCGGCGTAACTGCTCATGCCCATTTGGACTTTGAGCGGTTACATCATATGTGTCGATAAAGGCAAAGATGACAATGAAACTACATACGGCCTATGGACAGGTATTATCATTTCAATACCATAAAGGACACAGACGAATGTGATTTCGACGGATGCGCGAGTAATGTGTTAATAAATTGCAACCGTTCTTATGAGTACAACCATTCTTGACGACTTAAATCTATGTTTTGAGGTGCCTAATCTTCTGATTTGTGAAGAATGTGAGTGAATCTGACTGTAAATGAGTGTCTATGCCAGTGTTAAATTTTTAACATCATACCCTAATATGAATCACAGTAACAGAACTGATATGTGTAATAACTGCCTTTTCAACTCTGGTATAATCTTGCTTGTTTCTTTTAAAGACGCCTATCTTTTCACATCTGATTTGGGCCAAGCACTACCCTGGGTGTGTGGTTCTGCATGTAACAGGGACTCAGAAATAAAATGTTAAGTACAACAAAAACATTATAAATAAAATGCATGAATTGCATTTGAAATTAGGCTCTCATAATCATAATCGCATGGGTTTCTTACCCAAAATGAGTATAAAGAAACAGACATTGCATTTCAATTTAATTTAATTTAATTTAATTTGATTTAAATTAATTGCATTTCACTGCACTGCATTGCATTGCATTGTATCTGTTATTGGTATTGTTACACGGAAGTTAAATCCAATAGAATATGCATTATACTTTATCAGCGTTAATTGCTTTGCTCACTGGGACTTTTCCGAGGAATACTAATTGTCCTCGGTTTATATATGTGTTAACATTATTGTGGTATTAGTTGATGTCACTTGCATTTGGATGAGACAATTAATGTCATTGCAATTTATATGTATCTTTTAAATGTTAAAGGACATACTAGCAGAAATATGAAGTCTAGAAGCATATAATCCTTGAATATGCTTCAGAAGCGTTTTACACCAAATGAGTAGGGTCTTTGTGCAGAAGGTAAATCAAAGCAAGTTAGAATTGTCACTTCTAGCAGTCACAAAAAGGTAATGTCTATCATTTTACAGCCACTTCACGGAATGCGATGTGTTTGCAACAGCCATATTAGTTGATTTGCTTTGCCTGAGCTATCGTGAGATCAACACCGCCGCTCTGATCAATATCCCAGGTATACCAAGGTGTGTCATTTTGATGTTGGGCAGAGCTCTAAGTGATGTTCACCGCGTTACTTAAACCGTTCAAGCATAGGTATGAAATATTGCATTTGGCTGTCATTCTAACCAACAATATCCAACAGTAAATGTATTGTGTATTTCTACCCAATTGGGATACGGTGGCATACATCAAGTTAGCGAACCTGACCACCCGATCCCGTTAGTCGCCTCTTTACGACATGCATGGGTTGCGGAAGACCAATTCTAACCCGATCGGATGGTCACATGACTGTAGTCACATAACTGCTGTGACAGATTTAGATCCAATAACTGCTGTGTCAGATCTTTGACTTAAAAAGTGTCACTCTTACCGATATGGATCGCGAAATCATAGCTATATACTTTGATGGACCTTGTTTTTCTTTTTAAAAATACTTGATACAATATTTCAACATATGGAACAATAAACAGAAATGACATCAATTTATATCAATAAATGTTGTCCCCGACGTATTGTGAAAGTGTTTTTATGATTTAGATGTTGTCCCCTGCCTGTGTCTATCTCTTCAGATGTTTTCAGACTGTTAATCTGCATTCATTTGTTCCTGCAGCTGTCGATTTGACAGCAAGACGTATCAACTAGTAGTGTTGGGGCAGTGAGGTAGTTTCGTGGGTAAATCGTTCACTCCCCATTGGTTACAATCATGTGTGAAGGCCATTTCTGGTGTCCCCCGCCGTGGTATTGCTGGAATATTGATAAAAGCGGCATATAACCATACTCACTCACTCCTAGTATTGATTCAAATAAGAATAAGACAAACTCATCTGAGATCATATATGCAAGAGTTACCGGGAACTCTTCTGTTTTCAAAGATATGGGCAGGTGAATCGGGTTTTATATAGCTGCCCAGAACGCCTAATCTGAAGGCTCGATTATTTACAGATCGCTGCCATAATGGAAAATTGCTGAGTGCGGCGCAAAACTCTTCACTCACTCAAACTGTAAGGATTGAACGCAGGGAACATCGGGGAATAACATCCATAATGACAGTATGCACAATTTTCTTTAGTAATAAAAAGACAATAATAATAGGTAACCTTTCTTGCCAATACGTAGACTTCAGAAAATACACGATGGCATGCGAGACAGTGGCTCGTCCTGTCGCAACATGGGTTCGAAATCGAACAAGAACCACACGGATATTTGTAGACTTGTAGGAAATCACCGGCCAACGGTGAAAGAAAAGATCGTCCAAGACCTGGAAGACCGACGAAGACCGATGAAGACCAATGACCTTGATGACCAAGATCTAATCCATCTCATCATTTCTAAGACCATGCCGACGAACAGCACCCGCATTAGAGAGTGGACGTCAGACAATCACATAAGAGTCATAAAGATTTTGATCCTTGAGGGCCACTCGGCGAATCACATCGAAAAGCGATTGACAGCAGGACGAGTTCTGAGTCCTATTGAGTACTCGTACAGCTGAGATGACCCATGCACGTCTTTTGTGTGGTGATATAGTGATGGTGTGAGGTTGAATTTCGTATGCCTGCAAGTGGGATCTCATTACAGTACCGGGACTTTCCAACGTTACCAACAGGAAGTACGTAGTTGATAACCACCCCCTTACCAGTCGTCCGATATTCATGGACGACAACGCTAAACCTCACCGATCTAGAGTCGGCATCTCCCATTTGCAGAACAACGCCATCGAAGTATTTCCATCGCCCGCAAGAAGCCTCGATAAGAATTCAATCGAACATCATTGGGACAGTCTTGGGCGCGAAACTCCTGCCAGTTTGTTATATGGCATATCAACAATTTTCGTGGTAGGCAGATATCGCAAACGATGAGAAGCACTTAACGTCTGGGGATTTTAAAATCAATATTTTAAAACTATTTGATATATTTTTAGAGCTACAAATCATTGACATGACTGATTTTGAGGGATACATAGAACCATATTTTGGGGACACGAAAGAACTATTTCTAAGGACCTTCGAAGTGCCGGGCCTCTAAGCCCCAGGAAGCATCATGATGGTTATCACCTTGTGCAGCAACATTCAAACCAAATGAACCCAGCGATTAACATTACTTTTCGAAAACCATAGGTCCATGCATGCATATCCTGATGCAAAAGCAGTACGAGGATGTCTCGTCATGTCTATGTTAAATGATGCAGTGCATAGTTTTGTGGTAATCATCCGAGACAGAAGCAGTTAAATATGTCATGTATTTACGACCATTTAGCGCAGTGGTGTGCTGTTTCCCAGTCAACATCAATGTGTTCATTGATGCCGAGCATAGTTAATGACCATGAGACTGAAGCAATATGTCATATACTCAGTGATAGCTGAAAATGACAGTAAATGAAGTTTATATGGATAATTTTGAATTTACTTTCATGGTACTGTATTTAATTACTCACACGGCACTACACAAGTCAACAGTTGTTATTCACAAATCCTGTATAAGCAATGATTTTTTCGAACACATAAGGTTCATGCAACCATATGCTGATCAAAATAATTAAATTACTTTATGGTGCTGCATTTAATTACTCCCATTACACTTAACAAGTTTTAAATATCGACAGCCAACTTGCCAAGACACGTCGAGAGATGTTATTTACAAACCGTGTATAAGTAATGAGATGTAACTAGATCTAGAAACTACTTCGTGCACTCTTTATGTTTGATTGAAATTTATGATAAAGAATAAAAAACGGAACTTGTAAACACAGATCGATATACCACGTTTTACGTGTTAGGACGAATTTCGACCCAAAGAGGATGTAGTGAGTGAGTGAGTTAAATTTGTACATCGCATCGGCAATATTACAGCCATATAGCGATGAAACCAAGGTAATCAATTTAAAATATCTGTCGACAAAGGACAGTAAAACCAACTAGACTATCACAGATGTATATTTAAAACTAGCAATTAAATCTATAATACTTTAACTATAGAGGACGATACAATATAAAAACAGGCTATAGATCGCCAACAACTGAAGGTAGATCACTATACCAGGGACCATGGGGACTTACAGTGCCTTTGCTACCTGCATGGACCCTAGTTGGATTTACTCAGTCCCTTCAGCCGATTGTAGGAAATATTTAGCCAAACTTAAAAAGAACAAAAATACTACGTTTAAAAATCTGGTAAGCTTAAATTTAACTTTGAAAGTTTTGGGACTTACTTTTTTAATTTTAAGATACTTTACCCCCCTTTGAGGGTACAGACACAAACAATCGCAGTTACTAATTTATACTACCATGTCTAAAATACCATTTATCTATTTGCAAAACATATTTTTCAAAATGTATCTGATAATTCTATTTCCTTTAAAAAATCAATTATTAAATGATAATTAACATTACTAAAAAGATCCTTCAATGTTTTGACATTGAAATAGTTATCCCTTGTGAGAGAGAGAATCAATAAAGTCAAGCAGGACATGCTTGACCGTGATTCTTTCATCACAAGGGAAGCGAAACGGAGGATCTTCACCTTTAAGCAAATATTCATGTGTATATCTTGTGTGGCCAATACGACATCGTCGTATGATGACCTCTTCAAATCTGGACTGACAACCAAAGTAGGTGTAACCAATATAGGGTTTTATTTCGTGTAATTTATTTCTACCTAATTGGGTGTCCCACGTCTTCTGCATCAGATCACGAACATAAGAGCTGATGTTAACTTTATAATCAGAGTATGGAATAAGAAATGGTGTCACAGATTTGTTGAGTGCTGCCTTGGCAGCAAGATCGGCCATTGTGTTCCCAGACATGCAAACGTGGCTAGGTAACCAACAAAAGACGATGTCATATTGGCCAAGATCGTTATATAATTCAATAATTTGAATTAAAAGTGGATGTTTGCAAGGTTTTTAATAGCCTGAAGGCATGAAAGAGAGTCTGAATAGATGATATATTGTTTGTATTTAGGGTGTTTTTGAATATATTTTAAGGCTGTTAATATGGTGTTAGATTCTGCTGTGAAAATTGAGCTGTGATCTGGTAATCAAGAAGATATTGTTCTGGATCCAATGACAGTGGCACAAACCACTGCGCCGCCATCCTTGGACCCATCTGTAAATAAGGATTTATATGTATTCTATTTAGTTTTTAATTGATTATACTCAATGTAGTGAGCGTTAGGTCGACTTGTGGCCTAACCAATTGCCAAGGAGGAGAGGAAAGAAGACGGGAAGGTGATATATTTTCCAGCTCAATGCCGGCAGCAGTAATGAATGGTTTAATACTGCGCCCAAGAGGCGGAACAAGAGAAGATTTATTATTGTACAAATCCTCATAAAGAGGATTAAAGACACAGTGAAATGCAGGATTAGACTCGTTAGAATATAGTTTGGTAATATATTGTAATGATAATTTTATACGACGTTGAGTAAGAGAAGGCTCATCTGCCTCGACGTAGAGACTGTCAACAGGGGAGGTTCTGAATGACCCAAGACAAAGTCTCATACCTTGGTGATTGACAGAATCTAATAGTTTTAGGTTGGTTTTGCAGGCTTCACCATATATGTATTTTGTTTAAGCACAACTGCAGTTGCCGTTCAATAGTATGCATATTCTTACCGCGACAAGAAATGTTACAATCATCCACAAACAGTGATCCATCGATTGAATCATTTAAAATCTGGGATAAACTGTTGATCTTAATACTAAACAATGTTACAGATAAAATACTGCCTTGTGGGACACCCTTATCCTGATTATAATGGTCAGACAGGGTTGAACCCACTCGGACATGACATTGCCTGTCTGATACAAACTGTGATATAAAGAGAGGTAAACGACCCCTTAAACCAAAATCATGTAAATCCTTTAAAATGGCTTGCTTCCAGGTGGTATCAAAGAATATCGATACTGCATGTTGTTTATGTACTATTGCATTTTTGACAAAGGATTCTTAACGTACCAAATGATCAATGGTACTACGATTTTTCCTGAAACCACATTGAATATTTGTTATAAGGTTATTGGTTTCAAGATACCATGTTAACCTATTGTTCACCATTTGTTCCATGGTTTTACAGACTCAACTCGTCAAATAGATTGGTCTATAATTAGACGGATCAGTATGATCCCGACCAGGTTTTGGAATGGGGACTACAATGGCATTACGCCACGAAGTTGCTAAATTCCCTGAAGTCCATATTATATCAAAAATATTTAGAAGTGTTTTCAAAAAAGATTCAGGTAAATACTTCAAGAGCTGATAGTGTATATTATCAGCTCCTGTTACTGTATCATGAGCTTGCTCAAGGGCAGTGTGGAGCTCATGTAATGAAAATAGTTATTTATAGTTTTCGCCATTGTCTGAGTTACAATTTATTCTCTTCTTCTCCTGTTGTTTCTGGTATTGTTGAATTTCTGGGACGTAATTTGACGAAGAAGAGTGTTTGGCGAGAGTTTCACCAAGCTTATAGGCAATGTTAGACTTACCAGTTAATAGATTGTCACCATCCTGCAGTTGGTGAACAGTAGATTTGGAACCTTTGCCCTTAATTCTTTGAATCATGTTCCACACCTTTGAAATCGGTGTACGGGAATTTATCTTGGAAACATACTTTTAAAATTTTAACTTTATCTAAATTATGGACTGTAGGATGTTGGCGAAAATATGTTTCTGCTTTCTTCCTACTTTTTTATGGCCTGTGTACATTCATTATTAAGCCATGGTTTACGAGTATGTGGAATTGCAGAGGACTTGGGCATACTTTGGCCAGCAATGTCATTGAGTATATCTGAAAACGGCTGTATAGGATCTTCGCTGTTCGGAAAAGCATCATGTTTTAAGTGATCAATACATAGTGTTTTATATAATGACCAATCAGCCCTGGCGAAGTTCCTTCTTGATATAGGTGGATCATCACCAGGGCTTATTGTTTTGAGAATGGTGGGGAAGTGATCACTCCCACATAGGTCATCATGGACCATCCATTCAAATTCATTATATAAAATGGAGTCAGCAAGTAATAGATCCAGGTAAGAATATGTTCCCGTAGCTGGATGTAGATAAGTGGATGAATCACCATTGAAAATACATAAATTATTATCAGAAATGAATTCTTCGAGGATTTTACCTTTATTATAAGTATGGACACTTCCCCAAAGCGGGTTGTGTCCTTTCAGATCACCCATGATAATACATGGTTTTGGAATCTGATCATACAGATTTTGCAGATCTTACAGTCGGATATCAGAAAGCGGTGAGATATACAACCTGCACAGCGTTAACGCAGTGTGTAAAGTGATACGAACAGCTACAGCTTGGAGATTGGTATTAAGAGGGACAGGGCTATGTATAATACCCTGCCGTACTAAAATACAAACACCTCCAGTTGCTCTATCTCGTGGAGGGAAGAAGAAATGATAATCACTGTATTGTTGAAGGTATCTGTGTTTTTAAGAAAGGTTTCTTGAAGACAAAATGCTGATGGATGCAAGTCCTGTATCAATAATTGTATTTAATTAAAGTTATTTTTAAGACATCTGCAATTCCACAGATATGGACAATTCCACAGATATGGGCAATTGAATCATGGTGCCTCAATTGGTGATCGCCCTCGTGAATGTGAGGAGGAGGTGTCCTGTGAAGATAGGGTAACCTCCATGTCTAGAGGTCCAAATGGGTTCTCAAGAGGAACCACTAAAGGTGAAGGGATGGTTGGTGTCTGTTTCTTATTCATTTGTTTTTCCTTTCGTTTTCGACAAGTAAAGTGTGTCGTTCTGTTTGTCAGACGTTTTTGATTGTGTCTCAGTCTGAGATCCAGATGATGCTGTAGTTAATGTGGAAGTCGATGGTTTCATTGAAGTTGAATTCATGATTTTTCTGATTTGACCAACAGCAGGTCAGTCTGGCATGTCATGGAGACTGCTACTACAGAGGGAGATACTGCGCAGAGTATGTAATGTTTGATCGAGTGGAGACCTCAGTTGATAGTAACCTTTTGACGTCAAGGTAGGAAATATTTTTTTCACACTTTAGTTTCATTATTTGTGACTCCTTTTGCCACACTGGGCAGGACTTACAGGAAGCACCATGTGGGCCATGACAATTTGCACACTTAAATTCTTTATCGCAATCTGTGGTTTCATGACTATCATTGCATCGATAACAGATCATTGATTCGCGACAAGAATTCGAGCCATGCCCAAATTTCTGGCATTTGAAGCATCGGAGTGTACTTGGCACATATGTTTCCACTCCGATATTGGATTGCGGAAGCGAAGTTCGTGCAAAAGTCAAGAGATAGGTGTTACTGTTTGTGAAGACGCCATCTTTTTAATTGTGAAACGTTTAACAGCTGTAATACTTTAATCTTGTTGCTCTGCTGCAATGTCCTCCACTGACATGTCGGGCAGACAACGAGTCCTGTCACGTATGATGCCTCTACACGTGTTTAATGTTCTGTGCACGGACACAGTAACATCAATATTTGCAAATGTTCGGATTGACAAAAGATTGAGCGATTGCTGTCTCCTTGCACATTCCACTAGAAGCGAGCCACTACGGAGACGGGCAACGTTTTTTACATCCCTACAAATCCCATATACAGCTTTGGAAATAGCAAAAGGATTTGAGTTTATGGGGAGATAATCCAATGCTTCTATTACCAGAAAACGAGCCCAGGAATCATCATTTGTAGACATATCTTTGATCGACAGTTTCAATTCTTCGCTTCTTTTCATTTCGATTTGAACCAGGCATTTGTTGTTTCATGATGAAAGGAAAAATGTTTCACCACCTCTGCTCCCAACCCACCACGGAGTGTCAACAAGGACAGTGTCATGTAGCACCGGATCTCAGAGATGCTGAGACCAGAGATACAGGGGTGTTATACTCCAGAGAATATTACACAAAAAGCAGTATTTGTATACCTGATTAAATGTCAGGGTGGTTCTGCCCATGGCGAGAAATAGGATACATGCTGAATTTGGAGGTCAACATCACTAGATTGGCCCATGAGCCACCGCCTCCTGGCATAGGACTCTAGGCAATTAAATATATCAATAGTTTCTACATTACAAATAGAAATGACCAAGACCAATTTAAAAGGTTAAATGTGCAAGGGCCTGACGTGAGCAGCCGATTGATAGAATCGGGCCAATTCTACCACCCGTCTAGGTGAAGTTAGGGCCGAAGTAGTGTGTTGGGCAAAAGGAACACGGTCCAAGGATCCTATTGCCCTCAACCACCAGACTCCCTTCCTCTACCGACACAGGGGCGCAACCCTCGGCAAACAGGTTGCCCAGTTCGGTCTTACGAGTGGCAGTGGGGTGCTGTGGACCAAATATGCCCCCGGGTACACACGGGGGGGGGGTCGGGGGGTTGAAGAGCTCTTAGCGTTACCCAGCACCCACCGCGAGGAGGTGGCACTTCACGGGTGCCCCCAAAGAGGAGGTAAATCAGATCAGCAGGCTTATTTAAGAGGTCTTTTGATCTTTTGACTATTTTATTTGATTATATTTTTGGGAATTACAATAATAGAGTTTGTATGTTCCCTTCATTATCATGACTTATGTTACCTCAACAGTGTCTGTGTCTTGGTTGTTTTTTCGATGTTTTTCTAAAGCGAACGAAGCATATGTTTTACGTTTCCCGTGTTTACACATCTTCTGGAAGACACATTTTATGAAACAATACTATTTCCTGTTGTATATGACCGACGTAGAAATGATTCTGTTTTCTGGTAATCTTGAAAATGTTGTAAATATAAATTTGTAACGAGCATATGTGTTTCTTAACTGGTTATATTCTTGCTGATAGTTTTGTTAATGTCAGATCTACCTCCTTCCTTGTTTTACCATTTGCCAAGGAGTCGATTACAAAAGTTGGATTGGAGCCTTATCTTGAAGGTGGTTGAATAAGAGATGACTTCTTATTGTAAATATTTTCATAAAAAACTAAACACGCAGTCAAAAGCAGGAATTTATTGATCAGAATATAATTGTGTGATGTATTGTAAAAAATAATTTCTGACGGCGTTGTTTAAGGGTGGGTCATCCGCCTCCACATGCCAACTATGGATAAGTGATATCACGAACTCTCCATGGCCTTAGGCCTTGATGATGGATAACATTTGTTTTGGTTAATTACTTATGCACTTATGCTCCACCATACACGCGGGAGTTGTGATCAAGTGTTGAGCGGATCAATAAACTGTATATGTATAAGAACGGTGAATGATCGCCTGTCCACTTTGATTTAGGAACGACTGTCAACAAATTGAGTGGTTTCTGACTTTTAGCTTTAAGTGTTATTTATATGTGGCTAGAAAGACATGTGGTTATCAAAAATATTACTTGAGAATTAGGCTAAGCTGATTTGGATGGGCTATCATCTTAACATTACAGTAACCTGTCTATATTGATTTTGGAGCATTCGAGATAAAAACGAAGAGAGATTAAATTAGCTTTGTACCTGAACGCAGTATACATTGTGGTAGAAGAATCGAAGTCAAGCATGATTACTGTTAGTAGTGATAATAGCTTCACATTAAGTCTATTTGACGCAGATTGATTTTTTGTTTAGGATTTCTTTCACATAATTATTTTTTTGAACGTGATCATCCACTAAATTGTCAATCACACTTTTATGACTATCATTAACTCTAAATGATATAAGTTTGACATGTGCAATTGTCCAACTGAGAATACCAGCTGAGCTAGCAGGGGATCAACACAGGATTTCTCGATTGTTCTATATTTCTGTCTTCATCTCGTTCTGACAATGGCACCTGAACGATGGCGGCATCACTTGGACTACCTCATCACCCTCCTCGGTGGCAGCATTGGTTCTGGGTCGCTCATCAAATTCCCATACTTATGCATGCGAAATGGCGGAGGTAAGTGCCATCTGAACAGTGAACGTTTTGTAAGAATGGAATTCTCAACTGCTGTTTCTGTTTTAAGGAAGGTCATTCTTTTAGACCATGATAACAATATCCTGTTATAGAACATGAGTGTGTGAGTTAAAATTTAAGGTCACCCCGGAAATATTTCAGCCATATAGTGACGAGAAATGTTGTACATACACAATAGCTACAAGTAATTAAATAACCAGTCATCGACGGACTGTAAAATAACTAGTTAAAAAAAGAGAGTTAAAACTAGCTAGTATTAGTTTTAAATGTAGAAAACTATGTTAGACATTGCAATGTAAAAATGGGGCTTGTTGTCGCCAACGACCGAAGGTAGATCGCCATACTCGGGACCATGGGGACTTACAGTGCCTTTGCTACCTGCATGGACCCTAGCTGGATTTACACCATCCCTTCAGCCGCTGGTGATTGTAGGCAAATTTAGCCACAAATTAAAATGACAAGTGGAAGATTAAAATTTTACTTCGAATGTTTTAGGACTTACGTATCCTCTCAGGAGGACAATGATTTTACGGTACTTCAACCTACTTTGAGGATACCGCCACTAACAATCTAAGTTGCTAATTTAACCACCAGTGATAAAATATATATCTATATACGAATTTTAAACATATCCATCAAAATGTATCAATTAGCTCAATTTCTTTAAAAATTCAATAATTAAGTTAATCCTGCTAAAAGGATGTTTAACTGTTTTTACACAGACATATTTAATCATTGTGATGGAAAAATCAATACAGTCAAGCAGGACATGTTTGACCTTGATTCCCTCATCATAAGGGATGCAAAATGGAGGATCGTCAGCTTCTAATAAATATGCATGTGTATACCTGCTGTGGCCAATGCGATATCGTCGCACGATGACCTCTTCAAATCTAGACTGACAACCCAAGTAGGTGTAACCGATAGTTCGTTTAATTTCATGTAATTTATTAATACCTACTTGGGTGTCCCACTTTTTTTGCATTAGATCACGCATATAAGATCTAATAGCAGCTTTGTAATGGAATAAGAATTGGTGTCACAGATTTGTTGAGTGCTGCCTAAGCAGCAAGATCAGCCATTGTGTTCCCAGAAATTCCAACGTGGCTTGGTAAGCAACAGAGGACGATGTCGTATTGACCAGTTGCAAGATCCTTATATAACTCAGTTATTTCGATTAAAAGTGGATGTTTACAACAAACATTTTTTACAGCCTGAAGGCAAGAAAGAGCATCTGAAAATATGATATATTGTTTATATTTAGGGTGACTATTTATATATGTAAGAGCTGTTAATATGGCGTTTGCTTCTGCTGTTAAAATTGAACTGTATTCTTTTGGACCCAATGACAGTGGCACAAGCCAATGCGCCACCATCCTTGGACTCATCTGTAAATAAGGATTTATATGTATTTACTTATTAATTGATTAAATTCTTGTTTATAGTGTAATTCATTAGTTTTTAATTTTTTAAACTTTGTCAGTGTAATTAGGTTAACTTGTGGCCTACCAATGGCCAAGGAGTAGAAGAAAGAAGACGGGAAGGAGCTATATTTTCTAGCTCAGTGCCAGCAGCAGAAAGGAAAAAATGACTCTTAGTCTCATATGCGGAACAAGAGATGACTTTTTGTTGTACTGATCCTCATAAAGAGGGCTGAAAACACAGTTAAATGCAGGGTTAGAATATAGTTTGGTAATATATTGTAAAGATACTATTATACGGCGTTGGGTAAGAGAAGGCTTATATGCCTCGACGTAGAGACTATCAACTGGAGAAGTTCTAAATGATCCAAGACAACTGACTGGCTGACTGAGTATGGGTTTACGCCGCTTTTAGCAATATTCCAGCAATATCACGGCGGGGGACACCAGAAATGGGCTTCACAAATTGTACCCATGTGGGGAATCGAACCCGGGCCTTCGGCGTGACGAGCAAATGCTTTAACCACTAGGCTACCCCACCGCCCCTGATCCAAGACAAAGTCTTAGACCTTGGTGGTGGACAGAATCAAGTAGTTTAAGGTTACTTTTGCAGGCTCCTCCATATACGACGGATCCATAGTCAAGTTTAGATCGGACCAGTGATCAATATAAGTGAAGAAGGGTAATTAGGTCCCCTCCCACTTTGAATTGTTAACGACTTTAACAAGTCGAGTGCCTTCGGGCATTTGGCTTTTAGATGTTTGATATGTGGCAGAAAGGTTAAATGCGACTCAAAGATGAGACCAAGAAATTTAGCTTCCTTGACAACCTTGATGGGTGTGCCATTTAATGATAGTTTAGGATCTTTATGGGGTTTGTATTTCCTACAGAAATGTATACAGTGGGTTTTGGATTTTGAAAATTTAAACCCGTTTTCCAGACATCATCTATGACTTTTGTTGAGACAAACTTGCAATTGTCTCTCAATAGTTCGCATATTTTTACCACAGCAAGAAATCTTAAAATCATCCACAAAAAGGGATCAAACGATGGAATCACTTAAAACCTTTGAAAGACTATTTGTTTTAATATTAAATAGAATGACAGACAAAATACTGTCTTGTGGGACACCCTGGTCCTGATTGTAATGATCAGACAGGGTAGAACCCACGCGGACTTGAAATTGCCTGTCATTTAAACAGTTGGATATAAATTGAGGCAAACGGCCTCGCAATCCAAAATCGTGTAAATCTCTTAAAATACCATGTTTCCAGGTAGTGTCATATGCTTTTTCTAAATCGAAAAGGATCGACACTGCATGTAGTTTTTGAATACTGGCATTTCTTTTACAAAGGACTCTAAACGCACTAAATGACCAATGGTACTTGTTTTTTAACTGAAACCACATTGAATATCTGTTATAAGGTTATTACTTTCCAAGTACCACACAAGTCGATTATTGATCATGCGTTCCATGGTTTTGCAAACGCAGCTAGTTAGTGAGTTCGGTCGATAATTCGAAGGATCAGTATGGTCACGTCCAGGTTTAGGGATGGGTACAGTAATAGCATCACGCCATGAAGAAGGAAACTTTCCAGATGTCCAAATATCATCAAAATATTCAAAAGGGTATCTAAACATGATGCCGGTAAATGCTTCAGAAGTTGATAATGGATGTTATCAGCTCCTGTAGCAGTATCGTGGGCCTGGTCAAGAGCAGTATGGAGCTCATGAGACGAAAATATCTCGTTGTAATCTTCCCCATTATCTGAAGTATAATTAATAGACTTTTTTATTGCTGTTTTTGATACTTTAGTAATTGAGGTACATAATTTGAGGAAGAAGATTGTGGTGCCAGTGTTTCGCCAAGTTTATTAGCAATATCGGATTTATTAGTTTATAACTGGTTTCCG
Organism: Haliotis rubra; assembly: GCF_003918875.1. Taxonomy (NCBI): domain Eukaryota; kingdom Metazoa; phylum Mollusca; class Gastropoda; order Lepetellida; family Haliotidae; genus Haliotis; species Haliotis rubra. Next base: position 144,821 of record NW_025765373.1, on the reverse strand, counting down.
TCTTTGAGATGGTGAATGCTGGATCTAGAAACCTTACCTCTGGATCATATTCCATACCTTAGAAATAGGCGTTCTGGAATTGATATTAGATACATAGTTTCGCCAAGATTGGCGTTTATTTTGTTTGAATGTACGTCGTGCTTTAGGGTTTAAAGGTCACATATACTCTAGGGGGGTACAAATACATAAATCACTAATTGGCATCGTTATAAATGAAGCCCTGTCATTTAAACTACTCATTTCGATCTTTAATTAACTTAAATCGACCTTTTTGACAGCAAAGCACAATTCTCACCCGAGAACAAAATTTCAAACAATCAGAGCGGCGCGTCCCTGTGACATCATATGAGGAATAGATATGAGGGCCGATGCAGAATTCATGTACATTTCAGGGGGTAAATTATCTTGTTTACAGGATTGTATAAACCTGAACTCGTGACAACTGCTGTGAAAAATGAAAACTATATGTTCTCACAATCTACTGTCATTTAAGTTTGTCTCCTGCTTTGCCTAGTTTCGGAGTTGCAACTTGTTTTCATAGACGATTCTGTCAAAATCGCTTGGTGTCGCTTGGCCTTATTTGTTCGAGCCAGACGCTAGTGATACCGAAAACGATGATCAGCCTCGCTCATCACGGTTACGGTTAATTTCTTCAACCTAAACAGTGCGACATTAAGAAGGTTGGATGCCCATCAGATGCAGTTATTTGAAAATATCCCCGGGAGTTCTTGTCTGATTGTAATAAAGTATAAAGCAGTGTGTGGTTTTCAGGTTTTCTAATGCCTGGATGGCATAATGACTGATCCACATTGATCCTATTTCTGTGTTTTATTACCTCGATATTTAATCATGTCATGTAAAAATATGACGTCCATTACGTATGATATTAAACATTGACATTTGATTTATTTTAATCCGTAAACTAAACAACCCTACTTTGCCATTTCTAGAAGAATGTGAAAATTTACTTAGGTAAATAGGTACATACAGTTTTAGCACACAGCAAATGCTTATATGTATTTCTTTTGCAACAATGAAGTTCTGTTCGTATTCTCAAAACAGTGTCGGCCCATAAGTTTTCACATGCAATACCGCAATTAATACTCCCTTGTATAAACCTACACATGTTATTTGTTATCATTCACTTGATGGTTAGTTAATGAATTTATAACAGGTATAATTAGTGGAAACACCACTTAGATTACCCGACAAATGTTCTCATTTGGCATTTCCTGTGTCTGGAGTAAATACTCAACATTATAAACATCGATCAAAGGATTTAACCGATAACACGCTGATTGATTAATTACTTGTATCTTGCACAGCGGGTTTGTCAAAAGGTAGTGTTTATGTATGTAGATTTACTAATCTATAATGAATACACTCTGTCGTGTCTGTGTCTGCGTAAAAACAACGTCCTTCTTTTAAAGGATTAACCGCCAATACATTGATTTGATTGCTCATTATTGGCTAACTAAATTACTTTTTTTTAAAGAATGGCGGACATTATGCAATCAGTTGCCAGGTGTCCTATCTTGGGTGACCAATGAGACTATACACCAATGTGAAATACCTGAAACGATGTATCACTTTTTCGTATATTAGACTGTTAAAAGACACATCACTTGGAACAGCTGCAGATGAATGGCATATCACTCGTTTTTGTGGATATTGATGGATACATTCCTCGAACAAGCTAATAGCCTGACATTGTTCCTATAACTTTAATCTGTCTTAATTTTAGTATTTGCATTTTGTTTTTATTCATTTGTCGTAGCATTCAACAGAATCATTTTTTTCGCCGTGAAGTGTAATGAGGCAGACAACATACACAAGGGCGTGTGTGCGAATTATGATTCACATTGGCAAACTATAAAATGTCTAGATATTACAGTCCTGTTATAAATTCACCATAAGTATCAGCAGACAGTCTGCTTTTTATTGAGTTTCAAAATGCATACAAGAATGATAATAAACTAATTAGGATTATAAGACCAAATATAAAGACGTACATTGACTAGTATCTACATACTGGTGAGTGGACGTTAACCACGTGAATAAAGCAAGAAATTTATCGCGTAGTATTGTCACATCGACCCCCACCTCGCTTCCGTGGAAGAAATCGTTGTTATAAGTTGTGTCAAGCAAAATCCTTTTGGTCATGATTCAAATACATATTTAACTACGAGTAGAAAGTAGTTTTCTAACTTGATGAAAACAAACCATAATCTCATTAATTTTAACAGACTTTAGCCCGTGACTTTACGATTTTCAAAAAGGGCGGCACCCTGTCGCGAACATCCGCCAGTCTGAAGATAAATGCTATTTAGGTTTGTTTTCACCGAGTTACAAATCAAAACTACTTTCTACTGGTAGTAAAATATGTATTTTATTCATGGCCAATAGGATTTTGCATGACATAGCTTATAACATAACAGTTTCTCTCGTGGAAGCGAGGTGGGTGTCAATATAATACTACTTACAATATTATTGTTACTTCGACCACCTTCCGAGGAAGAACTCGTTATGTTACAAGTTGTGTCATGGAAAATCTTTACAGTCATCATATACATATTTTGCTACAACTAGAAAGTAGTTCTGATTCTTTAACTTTCGTGAAGCGATCTGAACGCAAGTAAGATATTGTTTCAGGCTTCCACAACGCTCGCTTCGCACTCACAAACATAACCCATTTAGCACGAACTGAGGGGTACCGTGGAAATCTGTGCATGATGACACCATCGCCCGATCCCTACGAGCAATTGACGACAAAGCAACGATTCGGCATGTCTTTGTTGATGTCGAGAAGTCATCAAAATGACGATCTTGCTACACACTTTATATACAACTAACTGAAAATTCTTCCTCATATGACGTCACTGCAGTGCTCTGACGACAGAGTTACGTAACATGTCTGTGGTTTCGTTGGTGGGCGAGAGTGAAGCAGGCGACTATTTGGCAACTTTAAATCGCTCGGTATTAATTAACCACAATTTTTTAATTTTAAGAATGAATTTGGTGTTCCGCATAAGGCTTACCACAAAAAAAAGTTTATTTGTTCTTTAAGATTTTAAATTTGTTCAAATTGCAGACCATAGGACGACGACAGAAATAATATGTCTTCCTAGCTGTTTGCAATCAGCATTAAACCATGGTTTCCGTATGTGTGGAATTGTAGAGGACTTTGGGATACACTCATCAGCTATAGTGTTTACTATGTCAGAGAAATCTTTTATAGCATAAGGAACATTAATACAACGTTCAAGTTTAAGTTTATCAGTACAGAGGTTTTTATATAAAGGCCGGTTGGCCTTTTTAAAATTCCAACTTGACGATGGAGGAACATCAGATGGGTTCACGGGTTTAAATATTTTCATCGCGGACTGACCATTCGAATTCACTCAACAGGTTGGAGTCAGTAATTGACAAATCAAGAGCCGAATATGTTCCTGTGCCAGGATGTAAATATATCTTTGAACCGTTATAATAAATACATAGATCATTATTTGAGATGAAATCCTCCAGTAATTTACCTTTGGTGTTTGTATTAATACCACCCCAGAGTGGGTTGTGGCCATTTAAATCACCCACGATCAAACCGGGTTTAGGTAGTTGATCATAAAGAGCTTGTAGATTAGTGAACTAGATAGCAGATGAAGGTGAAAGATACAATGAACAGAGAGTAAATGCAACTTGTAATGTAAGTCACACTGCCACAGCCTGGAGATTTGTTTTGAGTGTGACTAGGCTATGGATAACATTATTCCTCACCAGGATAGATGATCCACCAGTAGACTGGTCACCTGAGGGAGAAAAATAGTGGTGTGCATTAAACTGACGTAGGTCAAATTATCAGTCTGCTTTAGATAGGTTTCTTGAGTGCAGAATACTGACGGATTAAGATCTTGGACTAATAGCTGTAAGTCGTTAAAATTAGTTCTGAGTCCTCTACAATTCCACTGAATTGTTGGCGAAGGCATTATTTCTTCCGCGGAGGATGTACAGGAGATCTATCCCTCGCTTTCCTTGAGGGTGACAAGCTATGCGTCCTACCAGAGCTATGGTCGGACACATCCATGTCCTCCAGGGATCCAAACTTATTATAGAGCTGGATCTCATCATTTGAATCCTTAGCGAGTCTATCGCTTTGGTTGACTATTTATTTTGGGGTTTCCTTTCACAATTTGTTTAATCTGAGGTTCTTGTACAGTTTTTGATGGACAGGAATCTTGCCTGGGTTTGGGACTGTAGGACCTTCTTTTGTCTGGTTGTGTCTTTGGACGTGCGGGACTCTTTTGCGAAGAAGACATATATTGAGATGTCGTCACTGTAGTTGGTAACACGTCAGCAGTCTGTGTAACTGATTCTCCTCGCACTAACAGTTCCTGATTTGGGACAAGTACAGGAGATGTAGACTTTGTCCACGTCAGTTCTGTCTGACATTCGATTGAGACTGTGATCGTGGATGGTCTTTTGGTAATAGAAGCATAAGATTCACCTGGGTGGACAGTTGGTACAAGTTTCTTATCTTCAACATAACTGATGTTTTGACTATGCTTTATCTTATTCACCTCCATTTCCCTTTTCCAACTGGGCAATCTTTTGACGATGAGGAATGCTTACCTGAACAGTTGACACATTTTGTAAAGTTGTTTTACAGTCTTCTGTGACGTGTGATTGCTCCCCACAATGAGCACAAGTTATTGGGTTTGTGCCTGAATTTATCCCATGAACAATTTCTTTGCATTTAAAACCCCTCAACGGATTAGGAATATACAGTTCAACTTGAAGATTACAATCTCCTGCATTTATTGATATTGGCGCCGATGGAGACACAAATGAGAACAGATACGTGTTGGTTGGAACCACTTCTGAGTTCTGACGCCCCGTAAATCGTTTCACAAACGTGACACCTTGATCTTTGAGTTCCAGCATGATATCAAGTTCTGTCATGCCTTCTAAAAGATGATCTCCATCCCTGACAATGCCTTTACTAGAACTGAGGGTCCGATGGATTGACACTGAAACAGGGAATCCAGCCAATGTATCAATTGACAGCAGATTAAACGCTTGTTGTCGTTTGCTACATTCTATGAGTAACGATCCAGATGTCATTCGTTTGATATTTTTGACGTCACCTGCTAGAAACAGCAAACGGGTTGAGTTTAATTGGTCTTTTATCTGGCGACTCTGGCGAATCTTGGCCAGTATTCTACTTGCTTAGATGGTCTACAGCTATCAGGTGTACTTTCATCAGTACATATTTTATTGCATTTGCGCAGCAAAATATACATGCACAGGGCTTGGCCTGACCAGCCGATTGGTTGAACCAGGCCCATTCAACCACCCGTCTAGGTGAATTGCGAAGTAAGAGGCGAAGTGGTGTGTTAATAAAGGAAAAAGAGGTGGAAGCCAGAGATGCACAAATCAAAGGGGTAGTCCAAAGGAGTCCATGGCTTGTTTCATAGATCTCATCACCTCAGTTAAAGTAGGTGTAGTTGATACAGGCGGACGTGAAGCTGGTGCTGGAGTCGGTTGAAAGCATGGCATTGACAGGGCGACCCAGATTCTCAATCAAGTGACAGATGTCTCAAACTAAATTACTTGAAACAATTGGACCTGCATTTTAATCTGTCGTGTGTAAAGTTTGTGTATGTGCTTGTTATTTAACATGGGCTCCTATATAATATTTTTACAGGCCGGGTTATAACTTGTAATTGACACTGTAATGCTAAACTATGTTTATAAAGATGTCTTTCGGTGTGACTTAGTGTTTATTAGGGTCTTTTGTATAGGTGTGAACATAGCCTAGTCACTATGTACTTAAAATATTTGTTATGTTATTTAATTTGAACTCACTTACACCATTGGTTAGGTTTTGACTCGCATCCAAACGAGGCCGAAGCCACCATAAATCACCTTGTAAATCATAAAACTGTACCAATGAAAATAATATTCCTGATGAAGAAAACTGAGTTAATTGATATATGACGCCATATATAAAGACCCCTTGTGTGTGTGTGTGTGTGTGTGTGTGTGTGTATATATATATATATGCATGTTGGTCAGAGAGCTAAAGAGATAACGATGGGATATGGAAACGTCGCACTAAGGATATGGAGACGACGTCGCACAATACAATAAGGAAGTTGGTTGGTTGGTTGGTTTTATTGTTTTAGGGCGACGTGGGCCAATAAGAGGCCTATTTGCGCCCAACACATTGACTTGATTTAATATACAATCATACGTAATTTCATTGCCAAAAGGAATCGTTTAGCTAAGATAAAAGAAACGACAACACTATTAATTTGGATAGATGTATACATATATGGAATAACCTCTGCTTCGTGTTACGGATTAAAAACCTTAAGTAATCACTTCCATTTCTAAAACATGAAATACTCATTCAATAAAAAAGCAGTAGGTTCAGATGACAGAGTGTTAAAATGATTTAAAACCACAGAACTAAATCTGTCTAAGCCATTCGAGAGCCTGTCTAGATTACATCATATTTTCCAGATGACGAGACAAAATCTAAAACTGCCCGTTGCACAGACCCATACATGATATTGGGGCCCAAAACTGTTTCTAATGAGAATACGTCATCAACCTCAAGTACAGCACTTCTGAGATTTTGTCTTATGTTGTTATGCCCAGGGCATGTAATTAGATAATGTTCGATGTTTTCAGGCGTCTCCAAATTGCAATGGCCACATTTAGAAGAGACCGTCTTATCTATAATACTCCTGTAGGCATTTAGCCCACAGTGTCCAAGTCTTAGACGTGAAAGAATAACCTCATCACGCCTTTTACGACAACGAATTTTATGACCAGATTTTAGTGATGGTCTAAGTTTGTACATATGTCGGCCGGTAGTACCTGTATCCCACAACTGTTGCCAACTCCTTGTAACAGATTTCGATAAAACATTTTCATAATCTTTGGGGATTGGTTGAAATTTAAATAAATCAACTTCAGGAAACTGTAACCCGGATTTGGCCAAATTATCTGCAATCTCATTTCCATGTATTCCAACATGTGCTGGGACCCACACAATGTCGCGTGCAATGTACTTCATGTTTAAAGATGTATCCAACTTTAATATCTCATGCACAATGTCATCTCTAGATCCATTTGCACCAGCTTCTATAGCTTTGATTGCTGCCATAGAATCTGTAAAGATAATTGCTTCATGGTCATGTTCATCTACCCATCTCAATGCTTGCAAAATGGACAAAAGTTCAGCTGCAAAAACAGAAAGATAATCAGGGAATCTGAACACCTTAGCGATCGATAAATTGGGTATCCAAAAAGCCCCAGCAGTACGATTATTGGATGGTTCTTTCGATTCATCAGTGTATATATGTGTGAAATTAGAATAATTTTCAGACAGAAAGTCTTGAGTTATCACTGTTATTATGTTTTGGTCCATTCTCTTATTCACGATTAAATTGAGTTCAGAATTCAATCCAGGCTTCAGCAGAACCCGAGGAGGTGTGACAGGCGGAGCAGAAGGATCAACTGGGTTACAGTTGTAAATACCATGTTGATCAGCTAATCTCTGAATATTCAAGCCAAAGGGTAATTTGCCATGAGTCCAGTCACACACGACATATTCCACACAGTCATTAACAATCTCAGTGACTGCATGGTGTTTGTTCTTGGTTTTCATTTTCAAGAAATATTTCAAAGATACCTGTTGTCTTCGAAGGTGAAGGGGCATTTCTGAACACTTAACTTGAATGGCTGAGGTTGGAGTTGTACAATATGCACCAGTGCATATTCTCAAAGCTTTAGACTGAATTCTATCAAGCTTATTAAGATGACATTTAGCCGCCGACATATACACCTGACAACCATAGTCAAGTCTGGACAAGATAAGGGCCTTGTACAGCAATAACATAGTTGACTTATCAGCGCCCCACTTTGTTTTTGAAATACACTTTAATAGATTGATGATCTTGTTACATGTGTTATACAAATGTGTGATGTGATGAGACTATGTTAATCTTTGATCAAAATACACACCACGAAATTTGAACACTGACACCATTTCCAGTTTATGGTGTCCAAGAGTTAAACTGATATCATGAGGGATCTTACGTCTTGTGATCATCATTGCCACTGATTTTGATTTTGAAATCTTAAACCCCCATTTTGAACACCATGTACTGACTTTACTTAAGCAGTTTTGTATAGATTCTATGACAAACTGAAAATTACCAAAGCGTCTCCAAAATGATCCGTCATCAGCAAACTGTGCTGCATTTATGTTTAGACGCAGGTCCTCGAAAATGTCATTGATCATAATATTAAATAAAACTGGACTTATTACACTTCCTTGTGGGGTACCATTTTCAGTCATATGCACGCCTGACAGTTCTTGACATATGCGAACTTGAATGGTTCTTTCGGACAAAAATGACCATATCCACTTGAACATGTTGCCTCTAATTCCAAGTTTCCACAATTTAAAAAGCAAACCATTTCTCCAAATCATGTCATAAGCCTTTTCGATATCAAGGAATACACACAACATGTATTCCTGGTTGCATAAAGCTTTCTGTGCTTCAGTTTCCAGACGAACATGCTGATCTATACATGAACGCCCCTTTCTGAATCCTGACTGGATGTGAGTAAGAAGCTCATTTCGTTCAAGATAATAGTTCAGGCGATTAGTAACTATTCTCTCCATGATTTTACATAAATTAGAAGTGAGAGCAATCGGTCTATATGATGCAGGAAGCGGTGGATCTTTTCCTGGTTTGGGCACTGGAACTATTATTGCATGTCTCCATGTCCTAGGCAAGGATCCAGAACACCAACTTAAGTTCAACAGTTTCCGAATAACAGCTAGAGAAGAATCTGGCATATGCTTAAACATTTCATAACACAACTCATCCGCGCCTGGTGCCGAATTATGTGTTCTTGATATGGCTGCCTTAAGTTCATCATGAGTGATAGCTGTATTGATTTCCAAGCTACTTTCCAACATGGCAGAAGACATTTCAGGCATAAAGTTTGTTTCAAAAACTTGTTTATATTCTCTGAATTCATGACAATAATTTTCAGAACTGCTAACAGATTTAAATTGCTTAACAAGAGCATCTACTTTCTGACTTTTTGATACGAGTTCTCCAGCTTCTCCCATTACCGGTATAGGTGAACGAATATTATTTCCACCGATCGTTTTCACCTTGGACCATATACTAGTTAATGATGTAAATCTATTAATATTAGAAATATATTCCCTCCAGCTCAACCGTTTTGTACTCCGTACAATACGTTGGAACGTAGTTTGTTTCTTACGAAAATCAGCCAAATCACATGGCAATGACGAGTGGCGAACCTTATTATATGCTTTTTTCCTTGCGATATTGGCTTTTTCACAGCTGTCATTCCACCAGGACTTTGGCGGGAATGCCGCTTTCTTAACAGGCGATTTTCCAAAGGACTCTTCTGCAATTCTTATTAATTGTGTTGTGATATTTTCATTAGACATATTAACATCACCATTTATAAGATCGGATGTGATATGTTCAGTACACAGACTAGAAAAAAGTGCCCAATTAGCCTTCTTGAATTTCCACCGAGGGACTTTATCACAAGAATCACGATATGGTTGAACCTGAATTTCAGTAAAAACAGGAAAGTGGTCACTACCTAACGCATCTTCCTGAAATACATCCCAGTTACACTTACTGGCTATGTGTGATGATATCATTGATAGATCTAAAGGAGAAAAAGTCCATTTGCCAAGATCCATGCGGGTCATTTTACCATCGTTTAAAAGGACAAGATCTGCTTCATCTAAAAAAAATTCAACAATTCAAAATTATATAATCCGTCTTGTTGCTTCCCCAAAACATATTATGGCTGTTGAAGTCCCCACATATAAATTATTGGCCTCCATTGGGATCAATTAATTTCAGATATTCATCTACGTTTGGCTTACCTGTATTATAAATATTAACAATAGTAATGGCTTTATCTTCCTCATAATGAAGTTTTACTGCGTTAGCCTCATACACTGTATTTGGTAATTCTTGAACCTGATACGACAAATCAGTCTTAATAAATATAGCACAACCACCTCTCCGAGGATTTTTAGTATTCGGATTGCTGGTTAGTCTGTCCTGACGTAGACCAAAATAGCCATTAATTCTAAAATGACTCTCTGGCCAAAGAAAAGTTTCCTGTACACAAATAGTATCTGGCAGTGGTGACTTATTTGATAGAAAATGCTTGAAATTATCTCCATGTGCAACAAGACTTTGTGCATTCCATTGCATTATGGTCAGGAATACTAAAGCTTTATCCATCATTCATCTCCACATGTACCTCAGTCAACAGATCACTAGGAACATCGATGTGAAGATGTATTTTTGCCGCCGACACAAGACGATTAATCTGTTCCTCTTTGGTTGTTGCATTAAACCATCCTGAAATCACCTCAAACAAGAACGTTAAAAAGGTTTGAGGAGAAGTACTAAGAAATGGATTGGCTACCTGTTGAGAGCTGACTTGAGCTGTAACAGATGGATTTGATACACTCTGGCTTAAATTTGACTCTCGTGACTGACATTTACAAATACAGGTAGGGTTAGACCCAGATGTAGCTGCAAGAGGAACAGGACGGGTTCCAACTGTTGATTGTGAGGCTTGTACCGACACAGATCGTGATTTCTGAGCGGCGGTTACAGTAGCTGCATAAGATGGAGTTGGAGTGGACTTGACTATACGAGTTGCTTCAGCATAAGACAGTTTACTCTCTACTCGTACCCTTTGCACAGATACTGCCTCCTTTGTATTTCTCACATCCCTTGTAGGCGCAGCACTGTGGCTACCACCACAATTGCAACACTTCGATACTGTTTCCGAACAATTTTCTACTTTGTGCTCACCACTGCACCTGGGACATACAGGCTTTTACTTTTTTACATCGGGTTGAAACATGGCCACATTTCTGGCAATTGTAGCATCTAATAGCTGGTGGGATATACAGACGCACTGGAAAGGACTGATAATACATCCTAACACGTTCAGGCAAATGTGGGGTTGAGAAAGTAAGAAGAATGGAAGTAGTAAGTTCCTTTTCTTTTCCACGCAAAAGTCTTTGGGCACTTTTAACCTTTTGACTTTTCAATTGCTCAACTATCTCATCCTCATTTACATCTGTGTCAACATTGTAAATAACTCCCCTTAGATTCACTAAGACTCTTTGGGACAGAACTCTTGACACGAACGTCACAGACACACGCTACATTCAGTGCAAGGTTGTTGCTCAGCAGACCTGCAGTGTATCACTAAATCTCCCTTTTCCAGTTTTTTCATATACTCCACATCGCCAATGTTTTTATGGATATCCCGAGCCAAAGCAATTGGACTCAAGTTTGTCAAACGTAATCTTGGGTCAACAGAAGTAAGAATGACAACAAATTTGATAGGTAATGACGAAGTCGTATCACTTACAACTCGGTCATCCTCATGTTTTCGTTTCAAACGTTTGGAAATCATTGACACGTATTTCTCTGCAAATTCAGCATCTGTCGAGGTTTCCTCAAATGAGGTAGCGTGAATATTATCATCCCCATCCCCATCAGTGTCGCTCTCCATACCCAAATAGTCCTATGACCAAGTCGAAATGAAAAATTCCACGCAGACACAATGCGCGAAAACCGAGGCCACGTGGTGCGGTAAGTCACCGCGAGCCAACAAAACACACAAATATGGCAAAATAAGCCAATATTTGACCCTCGATAGCCTACAATCACTTACCTTAATGATAATACAGAAATATAAGCCAAACGTAGAACTGAATATGAAATTCACAGGCCCAACACAGGCCCTTACAGCGGAGCGGCTGACAAGCACGTCCGACCCTGTCAACAGCCTAAGGCGGTCTCCAATAAGGAAGTTGCATATTTAGATAATTATCTCCCTTGTTTATGATGGCATACTTTTTGCTTGTTATCTTACCTTTAAAAGTTATTTTATATTTTTATGATATATTTATGCTGCTGGAGTGAAAGGTAAGTCCACCAGAGGGTTGTTTGCAAATGTATACGGAGTTAAAAAAAACCTTCACAATTCATATTTGTAATCCAATAATGTGTTTACACGAATCAGAGAGTCCATGAAGAGGCGTTGCTTGGCAGTTGTAAACGCACGGGGTGGCCATACACGCTTCTGAACGTTTGGAACATTAGATTTAATTTCTTGTGACTTGATACTTTGTTTACGGCTTTTATTGATAAATTCTGTAACCACATGGAACCGATTTTTGGCATTGTGATTATTCTCAGTTCATCCTATCCACCTTAACCTTATAAATGATAACCTCTATACCACATCCGTGTGTCCTTTCTTTCATATATCATTTGGGGCGGTGGGGTAGCCTAATGGTTAAAGCGTTGGCTCGTCACGCCGAAGTCCGGGTTCGAATCCCCACATGGGTACAATGTGTGAAGCTCATTTCTGGTGTCCCCGCCGTGATGTTGCTGGAATATTGCTAAAAGCGGTGTAAAACCAAACTCAGTCAGTCAGTCAGTCAGTCATATATCATTTAATATATAATTGTGAAGTTTCTAGTTTGAATCAGTATATTAAGTTGTGTTCATGACACATACAAACTTTTTAGCGTCAGGAAGAAAACATATGTTCGTTATTTTGACATATATCTGACGTTAGCCTTCGTTTTGTTCAATATATATCTTAGTGTATCAAATCGCCATGGTTCGTTTGAAATCAGAGTTATATCATCACAGGGGCATTCCTGATACCTTACGCTATCTTCACATTCCTCGGCGCTATTCCTTGTGTCTTTTTGGAGATGGTGATTGGCCAACTCTCTCAAAGTGGACCTATCAACGTCTGGAACTTATGTCCACCATTTAAAGGTAATCTAACATTATATCATATAGGAATGTGTGACGGGCTATCGCGTTATTAAATTTGATCTGAAAGTAATTCCATTGAGTACTGCTTCAATCAACGGCACAGTGAGCACAATGACCTGACCACATGCCAGACAACGCTCTGTTTTCTATTGTTGGATATGATATAGGCGCGTCTACACATGGATGAATGATTCAGATGTAATTTGTACACTATTCACGTTCTCGTATCCGCCAAACATTTTCCATAACTCCATGTCTTATGATTCCCAAGTCATATAGTTACTTGTCATGTTACCATTCAGCATAGAAATCCATCGGTAATAACAATTAAAATTAGCCCGTTTAGCAAGTTTATGTTGTGCGTTACTTATGCATCAGATGACATTGATATTTTATTCAAACTGGTTTAAGGCTAAACTCATTGTTTCTCGTGTCACAGGCATCAAGGCTTTGTAATTGTTAAATACAATGTAAAAAAACTTCCGATTCTCAATCTCTACCTTTACAGGAATTGGTTTCGGGATTGCTACAGTGATGTGGCTGTATGTGACCTACTACATGGCCATATTCGCCTGGTTCATGTACTACTTCTACCACTCGTTCATTGCCAAGCTTCCTTGGGCCACTTGTGACAACTCCTGGAACACCCCCGCATGTATAACAAACATCGACAGCAGCATCCTGAACAGTACATCAGCTAATGTTACCAACCTCACTCTCATTGTTGTTAATACCACGACTACTGGTAACTACACCAACGTTACCGACACGGTTATGACAGCAGCAGAAGAGTTTTGGAAGTAAGTAAAGTTAATTACATGTTTAGGTTTACACCTTCACCTTGGAAAACATACACCTTCAATGGTTGACAGGAGGCTAGAAGCTGAAATATACTCCAGTGGACAGGCATCACTGAATATCAAAGGAAGTTATACATATGCAAACAAACGACATTTCGTGTTGACACACACTACATTTACTTTGTTGACGTCGATGAAAGATCATTATGAGAGTTTTTACATATGTTCCCTAAACACGTCATCTCAACTTGCTTGGTTTTGTTTGTTTGTTTGCTAAGCATGACATTGTGTTGCTGGAGACTACTTGTCAGTTCAGGTATGATCACAAATAGCAATGTCTTAAGCGTGAACACGGCACTTCATTTACGACACAACATGCATGGGGACAGCTTGTGGGTTACTATTTGAGGTCTGTTGAAGTTGAACAAACTTCAGCAAATGGTTTGGAAAATGCGTACACTCTTTGTTCAGTGGGTGTTCTGTGGTTGACACATCATATCATAGTGGTGTTGCTATGTTCTGCTGTTCAAGTAGGCTCATGGCCACTTGTGTAACGTGCTACTTTCTCACATATTCTCCAGCTAGGGTCCATGTAGGTAGCAAAGGCACTGTAAGTCCCCATGGTCTCTAGTATGGTGATCTACCTTCAGTTGTTGGCGATCTATAGCCCATTTTTATGTTGTAATGTCCTAAATAGTATATAATGTTATGTTACATGCTAGTTTTAAATCTCTAACCGTGATATACTACTAGTTGTTTTACTGTACTTTGACGACAGATTTTATGAAATAAAACTATACAGTGTTTACTGTTTTAATCACGATATGGCCGAAATATTGCCAAAATGACTTTAAATTTTAACTCACTCACTCACTCTTGCATTAATCGGTTCATCGTGAGAGATACTACGGGATGTCAATTTGAAAGTTGGAAGACTGAAAGCCAAGCAAAACCTTTTTCGTAATTTTGGTTTTCAGCATTTCAACTGCGCATTTACAGAGGTTTACAGGGTTTGGCCGCAACAAAGTAACATTTCACAGTTCAACAAAATACTCTTATTGGTACTTGATCCCATTTGTATTATGCATTTCATATTTGTAGGCCTTATTGCATGCAGTGACAAAATGCCAGTGCATTTTCAGGGTAAACATGGTCATAACAGTTTGTAAATCCTATTATCCTTCATGGTTCTGAAACTTTCATGGCAATTTCAATGAGATTTGTTTACGATGTATATACTTTTGCAGCTGGTACATTTTGCAGTTACAAGGCATGCCTATTACACAATCAAACACAGGTGTAGACCAGGTTGAAGCATTCGCCTGTCAGACCTTGTTTGAGCATGCTCCCAAAATGGCTAACATTTGTAAGATCCACGTCTGATACATCCCGACATTACAATATTTGGGGAATAACAACAGGCATGAAACTAATTCACGCACTCTTCTAGAAGAACTTTATTCTTTGTCACTGTCGAATCAAAGTGTGTCCCCAATGTCCCTGTTTGTTTCCAGATTGCAGGCTTTACAGATGACTGATGGATTGGAAGACCTTGGGGGAATACGATTGCCCTTTGTTGGGTTAATGGCAGTTACCTGTGTGGTCATGTTCTTGGTTACCTTTCAAGGGATCAGAGTGTCGGGGAAGGCAAGTTACTATCATCGTGAATTCTGAATGCATGAATTTAATGCTGTGCATCGTGGCATAATTGTCATCAGTTCGTCACGACCACTCTGTTTCCACGTAAATGTCCTGTTAAAGGGGTACCTGAAGTCACTGACCTTTTCAAAATTTTCTTCAACAGTAGAGGTGAGGTGAAATGGGGTTTAACGTCGTACTTAGGAATATTTCCCTCACTTGACGACGTGCAAGCATGTGTATGTGTAAGTGCCGCTGCTTGTCCTAGCAAAGACTTGAGCTGGTTTTATAGCGCTAGCCAACTGAGATAACACGCCGCATTTAAGCATGAATACCCCACTCAGACACATTATACTGACTCAGAGCCGACCAGTCCTTGTTGTACCCATTAATGCCGAGCGCCAGGCAGGGACCAATAAGTATCATGATTAAGGTCTTTTGGTATGACGCGGCCGGGCATCGAACCCGCGAACTTCCGCTTCAACGGAGGCGGTTCTTCAACAGATGATACCCCTGCTATTTAGGTCTGGTCCAGAGACTCGATTATTTACAGACCGTCGGCATATAGCTGGGGAATTGCTTAGTGCGGTGTTAAATCAAAATATCATCAATGGGACAAGGCTCTGAAACCAGAATCACCATACCTGATCTTAACAAATGGTGTCAATAAATTAACCTGTCCATTTCCTCATTTTGTGCAGGTGGTGTACGTCACAGTGGGCGTTCCCATCATCCTCGTTTTCGTCTTCCTCATCCAAGGCTGTCTACTTCCGGGTTCAGCAGATGGAATTTATTTCTATGTACATCCTAAGTTTGAGAAACTTCTTGAACCAGGGGTACGTTTATGGATTCATATGCAATGAAAATGCAAGTCAGCTTTTTTGACAAAGTAAAAGTAAATGGACACCCATCAACTAATTTACCTTCAACTTTTCTTTTGATTTCACTGTTTAAGTTAAATGACTCTTGCTGTACACGTGATAGTACTCTTGCAAAGTTTTATGGAATGGATATGTAATTCAAACTGTGATCATTCGCAAATGCACACGGCAAAAGACTTTTTTGTCTGTTTGCAGATGTGGATCGAGGCATGTAGTCTGGCACTATACTCTTTAAATATAGCCATGGGAAACATCATCACTATGGCCGGACACAACAGAGTAACCAACAACTGCTTCAGGTACGTAAATATAGAACATGGTAAATAGATAGTTTCCCCACTGACACCACAGTAGCCCTATTTAGCCCGTTGTACCAGCTGATATATGTAAATAACAAATAATTTCTAAAACTGATTTGACTATCCAGCAGTATAGCGCGAAGATGTCCTAATCTGATGGCCTCAGCACTTCCAGTACTTGTCTGATATCACTGATTACTTCCTATATGGAAGTCCAACCACCAATCATGCTATTGTATGGTCAGTTGCCAACTACACTTCACTGAAGCAAATTAGCTCCTTCTGTTTCAGGGATGTTCTGATAGTCAGCATTGCCGACATGCTCTGCCTTATCTTAGTTGGGTTTGCTTTCTTTGCTATAATTGGACATGTTGCCTACCTACGTGGAGTTCCGGTAGAAGCTTACGAATCATCAGGTACGTTTTCGTGAGATGCGTTTCCTGTCTCCATCTACATATTTTAGAAACATGTAATCATCACATCTACACTTTTCCTATCATGATACATTTTGCCGAAGACAGACAGTCGGCTGCTTAAACCGTATTACCAGTGGAACATATCAGGAAAGAAAGTGATTCTCAAGGTGGAACGCCATTGATAAACCGCGAATCTGCATTGGAGTTTGGTGTAGACAATCATATTTGAAACTGCAATTTTTCCGCCTTGCTGTTTTATACTACAACAAGGGGGTCCATAAATTTGAAGCCAAGTCACATAATTATCTGATGTTATAATGACGGAATACTGATCATAATCCTTTTGTAGGCATATTACAGTTTTTCTGTACAAATGCGTTTAATTCATTCATTGTAGCAATAATTTAGATCGCAGGCATCCGCTCAGGACAAAAATTCATATGCACGTTTTTATCATATTACACATTTTTTTTCGGTACCATACATTATTCATCTGTTTTCAGGCTGCAACCAAGCCTTCATTCTCCTGTATGTTTGCCCTGGTTCAATTTCAAAAGCATCTGTGGGTACCATAATATACCTTGTTTCTGTAACATGCATTACCTATGCATTTCAGGCTTCAACCTTGCCTTCATTATCTACCCGGAAGTGATGACGTATCTCCCACTGCCACATGTTTGGTCCGCGTTGACCTTCCTTGCTCTAATGACCCTTGAAGTCGACTCGATGGTAAATATTATCTCAAGACCGATTTAGGTTTTGTGTCAAGAATATCGCTATTGTTGGGCTAATACTGCAAGTCAGCATGTTTACTATATTTTGAATTTGGGGGGTAATTTGAAGATAAATAAGGAAACACGCTGAAAGAATTGTGACCTTGAACAATAAAGTGTCACAGTTGAAACCACCAGCTAAGAACATGGTTTGGTTGCATTACAGAAACCATGGCTGAATAAGTCTACACAATGTAACATTCGTCCTAAGGTCGTATATATTTTAGCGGAGGTCATCACCTGGTGGATCTCATTGAAATGGAAAAGACCAAAGATCAAATTTTCCTATTCGCTTCACAGTTACCCGGGTTAGAGATCATACTTGCAGCCGTTGAAGATATGTTTCGTGGGCTAGCAAAGCATCGATGGGCTGTCATTTCCACGATCCTGTTGACCAACTTCCTGTTTGCCCTTCCCTGCACGACACAGGTAGGGAACAACTTGGAACCATTTGAACCCGAAGCTTCATTGATCATTCTATCAAAAGTGCAAACATAATGTAATACTCTTCAAGTTGTCTATCATGGCTATTTGGGATTCCAATCTGGACATGGACCTCAGGTCATATCGGAAGTTGACGGTTTGAATCTTTTTGTTTATAATATCAATCACCTGATTATCAGCCCAACAGCATAAACGTGAAATATTGAACAACGCTAGACATCACTGTCTATTCTTCACTGTGATAGTGTTTCATACGACATCGTAAATGAGGTATTGGCAACACATGTTGTATGGTGGCTTTTGTGTATACCATACAGTGTGTTGACATCTCTAATCAGTCTGCAATATGCACACGAATGTTATATTTTAAGGGCGGAATCTACGTTGTCACTCTTATGGACTGGTACACCTACTTTCCTGCCGTAGCTGTCTTCGCAATGTTGGAATGTGTTGCTGTTAGTTGGTGTTATGGTACGTAAGTTGGTTGTTTTGTTGTTTTACGCCGTACGTATGAGGGAACATTATTCCACTCTGCCAAAGTAAGAACATAGATGCTGCCCTGAAAAACAACAGTTTCATGCTAAGCTTAACAGATGTGATTGCCAGAAGCACAATGAGCACATTTGACCTTCTCCAACGAGCTAAGAATTTATGAGCTCATATCCAAATAGACAATTACATTTCAAAAACATAATTCAAGACAACGTGATCACCGTAGGCAATGTGTGCCCTATTTAGTGTTGAGGTATATTTTGAAAAAAACGGCGTTACATTAAGATGAAAGAGTGACAATTTCATTGTTTGTGTACCATTTTTGCTGTCCGGCGCAACCATATGCCTTGGTACTACGAACAAAGGATGTGATTGAGAGAGTTAAGTTTTACTCCGCACTATTCCAGCTATATTTGTGTGTCTGAAACATAACATAGTTTGCATAATGCTGAGAGCATCGTTTAAAGTCGTTTAAAGTGCCCATTAAGCACACATAAACGTTACATTTACCTTAAAGAATAAATGAACTCACCACGTTTAAGTTAACATATGGCTATAACATTTTAGGGTGTTCCCATACTTTTTGTTTGTATAAGACGATTACATGGATGACAACTTCTTCTTTATTGTAAGAAACGACGTTTCTGGGCTACTTCTTGCCCCTTCTTCAGGTGATATGTAGTACAGTTTCAGTACGTTTTCGATTTTCTCGAACTCTTCAACACACGCTGAATGTAACAAGAATCAGACTTAACGCATTTTTTGAGACTCAAAACCGTTCTACTTCATACCCATAAATAATAGTTAATCACAAATAGCATGGATGATGAACTGATATGTTCAAAGTTTAGTGATGTAGCTCCTATCTATTAATTCATGTGTTGAAAATTACGTCAACATTTCAGTAGCATTGAGACAATAATATCGACCTGTATACTATCTTAACATTCATTGCAACTCAAAGCTGCGATTTGAAGACATCCTTTCTTATACCATAAAGGTGACTGAACATTACAACAAAACGTTTACGGCATTTTATTGTTCTTTGTATTTAAGGTTTGGAGAGGTTGAATCAGGATATCAGAGCTATGTGGGGAAAGAAGGTTCCTCAAGCCATGATGCTGTCCATCAAATATGTGTGTCCACTTCTACTGTTGGTAAGGCTGCAGACAATGGTGAACAGGAAACAATACTGAATGATATCTTCACACAAAAGGATGAGTTTCTGTCTAGTTTATTGGATCCGTTCTTAAGATATCTTAACCCAAATATCAATGCAATGTTAATATTATGTAAGGATGTTCCGTTTCAGATAATTACGATAGAAGACGAAGGCTAATTAGAAAACTATCCAGAAATCATTATATTGCCTTTTTTATCAGGCCATCTTCAGTTACTCCATCTACTCCTACCGACCCCCTAAGTATGGCGACTACATCTACCCTGCCTGGGCTACTGGAGTCGGATGGGTGATATCATGTATTTCCATAATACAGGTCCCCATCATTTTCATCTGGACCGTGCACCACACGCCTGGGTCTACACTCAAAGAGGTACCTGGATAAAGTACATTCATGTTTAATTCTCGATGATTGTTGGAATTTGTTAAAGCGCTGTGAATGGTATATATGACACACACCGAAATACCAAAATATTCAAGTGTATGCATATATACTGACGGACACAAATAAGGAAACGCATGAGAGCACAGGTGTTCTTTACCTTTACGCCTTACCAGGTTTCGTTGCGTGCTCGGTATTGCACTGTCGGTGAAAATAGGTGATCACGCACTTGCGCTTTCTTATTCGTTAACGTCTCTTTTGTGGTATTCAGCAACCTATGCTTGTCGGAAGAGGCGATTAACGGGATCAGGCAGTTAGGCTCTCTGACTTGGCAGCAATTCTAATTGCTGTTGATCACTGGATTGTCTGGTCCAGACTCGACCATTTACAGACGGTGCCATATAGCTGGAATATTGCTGAGTGCGACGATAAACAACAATCAAAAGAAAAGAAAAAAAACCCAACAAAATCCGCCTGTCTCTTAATGTCATTATGAACCACTGTTTCAGAAATTGCGGTCATCACTTCTACCTTCTGTTCAGTGGAGGCTATCGACGCAAAGACACGGAAATGTTTTGCAACCAATGCAGTCTATGGAAGATTGATAAGCAACATGTTTCCTTGGAGGTTGACGCAGGGATGAGTTTTTATGAATATGAATGTACATGGTGACGGAGATGTTGACGGAAATGAAATGATACAATTAACAAAAACAACAACAAGACAATGCAGTTTAAGTAACAGTTGTATTATTAACCATTTAGTCAAGTTTACAATATGTACGTATGCTGGTTATAAATTGTTTGTAATCATTTATTCAGTCAATAAAGATCTGTTTGTTTCCTGTTTAATGTTGCACTCAGCAATATTCCAGCTGTATGGTAGCATTCTGTAAATAATCGAGTCTGGACCAGACAATACAGTGATCAACAGCATGAGCATCGATCTACGCAATTGGGATACGATGTGAAATTACCGACTTTACTGACTCGTAAACACTGTCTGAAATCATTTGGTATCATTTGTATTCTAAAATTAAACCAGTTTAGAAATGAATACAACTCATTCAAAGGTATTACGGTGACAGTACAAAATAGAATGGCAGTATAGATTCACTGGAAGACTATTGCAAAGGCAGTGATAATAGCAATAATTAATATGATGGTATATACCTCTCAGTAACAGTAATCAAACATGTAATTGGGCAGAATAATCACGGTATCATGATCTTCACACACAATACTCGTCATCTTGTAATTTGAGGTGTCATGTAAGATGAGAGGCAATAACCAACTCCCCTTATATATGTTACAGTCAGATTGTGAAATCAGTCATTTCATGAAATGACTAAAGAATTCAGTCATTTCGTGAAATAACTAAGAGGGTCAGCCATTCAACTATCCCTACTGCTCGTTCTCGTTCTTCCTGGGTTAACCTTGACATTCTCTCTCTTTATGTGCAGTGATATTGCAGTGTTGGACAGGCCATTTATACTAATGTTTCGCACGATATTTCCAATGTATCCGACTAAGACATGTGTTTCATGTTTCTGAGAGTCGGGGCCACAAAATACGTTTTGGCGATTTGTTTCGTGCATCACGAACATTGGCAATCGTTATCAAGCACAGTTGATGGAAACGTCCAAAGTTATTTATATAGCCAATAGCGAAATGGCTGATCCTCTTAGTCATTTCACGAAATGACTGACATTTTTAGTTATTTCACGAAATGACTGATTTCACAATCTGACTGTAACACATATACTACAATTTATGTATACAATTGCTACAGTACTCTCTGACGTAATAGAGCCTGGGACCAGCACCCTGCAGTCCTCTCCAAATCTTTCCGTCTAAATCTAATACAAGTCTAAATATAGCATGCCACTGCCCCCCTTACTGAATCTACATTGTGTTACACAATGAATACCACTGCCACATAAAATCTTCATTAACATCATAACTGATGTGAGCACAGTTTGAGAAGCTACTGACACATGGCAATAATGAACTCACTGCATTAAGGGTCAAACAAGGCTGTCTATCCAGGTATGAATGATCGCCACACAATGCTGGTCTTCTTGTATTTACGATGTCATGTGAGATGAGAGGCATGGGTCAGCGCCCTTCATATACCTGATGTTAAATGCTAGAAATCCCCCTATTCATCCAGAATAGCCCATATGGTTGCAGTACTTTGTAGTATCTTCTCGAACTCTTTCAAAATATAGTACAATACTGCTCACTACTAAAAGTGCACATATACACTGTATTACAATAGGCATATTGTAACACAATGTATCACACAATGCCACAAATAATAACCCGCCTTCAAATTTGTCAAAAATTGAACATATTTAGTTTATCACTGTGTCCATTTCGAAAAGTCAAAAACAAGAAGGCCTTAAAATATGTAGCATGTTCTTTATTGCCACGAATATTCTTGTATTGTATATGAAATCCGTTAAATGATATGATGATAATGAATCAGATAATTTTGAAGAATTCATGCTCGAGATAAAATGCACTTGTTTGATCATTTTTTCTCATATCATTCGTATAGAAAGCTTTTTTCGCATACATATTTAAGCCTGGATTTTAGATCTTTGTTGAAAATATGTGTTTTATTGCAGCAGAAGCTGAAATTATATCTTGTTTATTTGTCTAAATACCATAATTATGGTTGGTTAGTCGCTAACTGAAATACCTTTAACGACACTGTTTTAACTGTTCTCACATATGTAACAAAATTAATACATATTGCTACTCAACGATTTGGAACCCAGGGGTAAATCCAAAACTCAGTGCACAACAGAAATATAAAATCCGGAACAATGCCATTCATATGATATACTATACAGCAATATAGGTTACAGCCATTGATCCGTGGTATGCACTTTGCCTGTTGTAAAGAAGCTTCTAAAATTAAAGGATTGTACCTGCATTTCTGAGGTATACGTATCAAGATTGCGTTTGACAATTGGTGCCATAAAAAATTTAAGAGTTCTGTCCCGTGTAATTCGATAGTGTGCACCCTTTCTTCAGTGGGGACACATTTCCCGGGAACCCCATGGAACAATGCGTGCTTACAAGCGATACGTGTCACCACGAACTACACAATATTATTGACGAGTAACAATTTCGGCTCCAGAGTTATTTACATTTGTTACTTTACTTAGTCGTATACAAGTATGTAATGTGGATGCATTCTGTCAGAAACTACAAAAGTTGTAACATGGCAAGTGTTTTTGAGGCACTTGTCGAGGAATATTCATAACGTTTATGCTGTAAATGTTTTTATGGGATTAAACTCCCTTTCTCAACGTATCTTCCAAAAAACATTCCAATGTAATCAGTGTATGGAGAGATTAGGCTGTTTTCTCGTGGCTCTTGTACAGGCACAGGAGCCGTTGATAAACTGTATCGCCCAGCAACATCTTAAACAACCAAATCTGTACGTACATGTATCCAGCAAAGCCAGATAACTCAATTCTAGTACAAATCATTTGCACCACTCAACGTTTCTACACATTTACAAGAGGTTCTGTTGCCGGTCAATTTACTTACACACACAGATAGTATGCATTAGTTAACCTGGAATGCATTTTACCCATCTGCATATATGCGTTTATTATGTCAATAAAGCTAAAATCCTTTTACTATTTGTCGCCTCCTTTTTTTCTCAATACCCAGTGAGTGAGTGAGTTTAGTTTTACGCCACACTCAGCAACATTCCAGTGATATGGCGGCGGTCTGTAAATAATCGAATCTGGACAAGACAACCCAGTGACCAAGAGCATGAGCATTGATCTACGCAATTGGTATACGATGACATGTTTCAGCCAAGACAGGGAGCCTGACCACCCAATCCCGTTAGTCACCTCTTACGACAAACATGGGTTACTGAAGATCAATTCTCACCCGGATCTTCATGGGTACTTTATAAGTAAATGCAAAACAACAAAATACCATAATAATATCATAAGGGATAACGACTATATGTACATGGCTTTTTAATTAAGATTAGGTAGATTAGAATGAATACTGTACTGCAACGAAATATACCCTTCCTATAGGAAGAAAGAAACACGAAGCCGTACGTAACTCAGAAACACTATCGAAATTGGTAATCGACCAATAGTGTACACGTTTCGGAGGCAGCATTGAAGAAGCTGGCTGACACTCGTAATGAGTCGGCTATTTTCTTCATAAACACTTATATATGTTGCATAGTGGGACGTGGTGGGCGAACTGTCTAAAGCGCCAGGCTAGTGATCCAGCGAGCTGGAGGTGCCGGGATCGAGCGAACCTGTGACCGGGTGTAAATACCTTGAAGTCAACTTTGTGTGCAGACTCTTCCAGTGTTGTCACACCCCCTAGTTTACAGTACACGACCCTGTGCACTTAAAGGAACTCACGAATCCGTTGGTATATGACCAGATGGTGGCCACATGAATACGTGCAAACGCCTAGTTGCGGGTACTGCAACGTGCAATAAACATGGACAAAATACTGTGACCATGTGTCTCAGTCAACCCAGCTGTGAATGCGTATCTCGTAAGGATTGGGAACACATGAATACGTGCAAACGCCTAGTTGCGGGTACACCAACGTGCAATAAACATGGACAAAATACTGTGACCATGTGTCTCAGTCAACCCAGCTGTGAATGCGTACCTCTTAAGGATGGGGAAAGCCACACTACCTCGGTGCGTCTAGTGGCTGCAAGAGTTGTATGAGATCGAGAGTTGAGATTGATAATACGTGGTGCCGTTGAGACTGACATCCAGTGATCGAGTGAAAAACAAAGCGCCTTTGAACAGCTGAGCTGGATATCGGCGCTATACACATGTGAGAATAATAATATCGATTTCTTTTTTTTAAATTGTGTAAAAGTAAATTAAATTAAAGCATTGTCTCCATGGTCTCCTCACGGGAAGTATCTGACACAGATGAAGAGAGTCCCCAGTAAGCGTTGGGTTCTAACGACTTCTTGAGTTTCTGGAAAAAATCGAATGAAGACATAAACATTGACGCATTTAGGATTTAGGATTTGATATATACTTAACAGCTATTGAACTACAAAATAGGATGATTAACGTGAATAATGATGAAAAATGTACACGTATAAAAATACACAAAACGCCAATATGGCTTTATTTAATTTTGATAGAAATTGATTGATTAAAAACACAACAAATCAGTGTAACTGTATTTATAACTTCGTCATACTTGTGATACCAGCTGTGGACAGTCTATCAACTGTCCATAGATAACAGAAGTATTGTAAGTCCCCGCTCGTTCCTAGTATGGTGGCCTAACCTCCTGTCCCTTTTTATATTGTGTTTGCCGATTGATCATTTGATATTTCATTTTGTTTACACTCAAACTAGTTTTAGAAACTTTTTGTGATAATCTAGATTCTTATACTGTCCTCCGACGATAGACTTTTATACTGTTGATATGTATTTGTCATTGATGTATGGCTTTCTCTCGTCAGAACATGGCTCATCATGAAATACTGCCGATGTGACGGATAATCTAAACTCACTCACTCACGCAGATAACAAAGTTCACGCATGCATGAAGAACATCAACAGGATACAAAGGCATGTAAAACAGGAAGTCTTAGATTCTCAAACAGGCATACCGAATCATATCATGCCAAATTACATTTCACCTTTCTTATTGTATTTCCTTCTGTTTTGTACACCGTCCAGATGAAGACAACGGGCAAAGGGATGAGTGATGTACAGGATATCAGCCAGCCAACTCCTGTGGCCCACGCAGGGTAGACGTAGTCTCCATACTTAGGGGGTCGGTAGGAGTATAGGGAATAGCCAAAGATGATCTGTATGAACATTTAACATTTGAAACTCAACTGATGTAGTTAGCAATAGTTCAGTTAGTGTCAGTGTTAATCAGTGTTCATTAAGTTTGAAGTCACCGGTATACCAATAAAGAACATACTATTACTGTCACCATATCACTATCACTTGTATACCAATGCACAAACATTGGGTCAGAGTATTTGTATGCCAACAAGGACATTTGACGTCAGTGTCAAAAATACAAATATACAACATCAGTTGTGACATCTGATATCACTGTCAACTGAGTACCAACATGGACACGTCACACCACTGTCACCTATATACCAACAAGGACATGTAACACGACTGCTACCTAAATACCAACATGGACACGTCACACCACTGTCACCTATATACCAGCATGGACACGTCACACCACTCTCACCTATATACCAGCATGGACACGTCACACCACTCTCACCTATATACCAACATGAACATGTCATCCCGCTCTCACCTATATACCAACAAAAACCATATCACATCACTGTACCTACCAGAAGGAGTCCTGGACAGATGTATTTGAGGCTAAAGATCATGACCCGAGGAGCACTCTGCTTCCACATCATGTTGGTGATCCTCCCTAGTCTGTGAGTGCCTGCAACAACCACACGACCTCAGGTTGAAAATGGTGGGAGATGTGTCACATCAACAGACGTTGTTACCAAGCTGCCTGTGCTACGCTAGAAGGTTCATAGTCATCTCATTCCTCTGCTCATTCACAGCTGAGGCAATTTTGAACGAAGTCACTTGCCTGAGGTCAGACCAAGTGCATGAACCATAAGAAGATACTACCATGCAAAACAATGGGTGATCACAAGTAGCAAAGACTATGTCTTCGTACCGCCTCGTTTTGTTGACAGATGTTTCGATAGTAGTTGTGCACCATGGAATAAGGTAACTATAAATCTGACAGCCCCTAAACACGGTTTGCCTTAATATTTCAACAAAATATTCTTACCATAGATCCAGCTGACAACAAAACAATCCAGCATTCCAAAGACTGCAATTGAGGGGAAAAACGCATACCAGTCCACCAAAGTAAGGACATAGATACCGCCCTGAAAACAGTTGTAATTGCTGGAAACACAATACGACGCTCATAAGCACATTTGACTTTCTCCAACGAGCTAAAAATGTATTAGCTCATATCAAAATTGACAGATGTTAAGCAAACAAGTACATTCAAGCAGAAATTTAAATAAATACAAGACAAACAATAAGATGATCGTAGGCAGTATGTGGCCTATTTAGTGTGGAGGTATACTTTATAAAAAAGCGTTAATATTGCATAGCACAAGATGAAAGAGTGACAATTGCATTATTTGTGTAGCATTCTTTGTTGTCCGACGAAACCATGTGCCTTTGTACCATGAACAAAACCAAACAGCATCCAAACTTGAAAACAGTCCATTGTCCATTGTACAATTCCTACTGTAGCATTACTACGAGTTAAATGATCAGTTGGTGAGGATATGATATTGTGTTCATCTGAAACTAAGTGGAACTTGTCAAGAAAGGGGATTATATCGGATATCCGACTACAAACTAGAACATCTGAAGTGAAGCATCTGACTTGAAGGTGAGATGCTTTTCCTGTCACCAACTTATCGAACTGTAAGAATAGTGCTACACCGTGATATTAGGGATGCTCAAGGTCAACGCCAGGAATATCCATTCTCAATGGATCGTCAGTAACCCGTGCTTGGCGTACGGGGTGACTAACGGGCTCGGGTGGTCAGGCTCGCTGCCTTGGTTGACACATGTCATCGTATCCCAGTTGCGTAGATCGCCGTCATATAGCTGGAATATTGTTGAGTGAAACAATGAAAAAACACAATTATTGTAAACATGTTATTTGTAACTTTGGATTGGGGGATTTGCAATGCATATACTCACTCACTCACTCACTCACTCACTCACTCACTCACTCACTTGTACAAAAGAAGCAGAATCCACTTAGCATGAAAAGCTAAATAGTAGTTACGATTAAGTGAATGGATCACCGAAAATTAAGAGATATCAATATAATGATAATCACCTGGGACATGTAAAGCAGGCTAACGACGAAGCATGGAAATATTACCATGACGATGATTAACCAACGTCTGCGTGCAAGACAGGGGTACTGATCAGACAATGCTGTGACTGCGATCTCAAGGCATGGTACCTGCATATACAAGAGTTATGATGAATCATTTAATTGAAAGGCAAAACACCCTTTCTCTAGCAATAAAAAACCCTCATAAATCTTTCATGAATAACCGTCATCTTCGCTGTCAATAATCATTCAGCTATGTCGTTGCTATGTATGGATCCTACAAACCACTGATTGATATAATGAGTCAAACGGAACAAGGTTTTGTAACCAAAGTTTGCTGGGAAAGCACTTGTTACCAACGAGTCGATTCCGAGAGTTAACATCATGATAAAAGTCACGGATGACCACAGCTGCGGTAAGGGAAGTGACGCCACCGCTTCCGGGTAAACAATGAAACCTAGGTTGAATCCTTAGCAAATGGAAAAAGAAAATTGTTATAGTAACATCATTGAAGCTTGATAGTTTAAGAATACATACCGAAACACTGGTGTTAACCTAAAGAACTACAATGCATGATGTCTCGCTGATGTTCATTTCTTTTCACAAACATTGTGAAATTGATTAATAACCTCCATGGCATATGTAACCATTGCGTCATAACCGCTACATAAGCAATAACTATATTATTTCTGACAAGTTTTCATAAATGACAAAGTTATATAAGATAATAATAATAACAATGGATTTGTATAGCGCCTAGTTTCCACTATATGGTGCTCAACGGCGCTGTAAGAAAGAGTGTTGAACACACAGAGTTGGAAATATAGTATTAGAGTAGCTTTGTGAACATAAGCACATGGACACACTGCACAAGTGTCATCAATATTCCAGAAATAGTGTTCGATTTAATTTTTAAAAAAGTCCTTTAATACAAGACTAGTAATTTTTGTGACAAAGTTTTTGCTACTTTTCACAAATTTGTCAGGTTAGTTATTACCATTATCATAATAAGACATTAACATAAAGCTGCAGGAAACCATACTCACTCACTCATCGTGGCAATTACTGGACCAACAAACGTCATTACCTGATGACTGAAACGCTTCTACAGTGACTCCACGCAGGTGAGCAACGTGACCCATGACGGCGAAGAAGGAAAGACCGATATAAACAGCCGAGACGACGTCAGCTGCAACTACACTCAAAGCATCCCTACAAAGAACGAAATGTATATTTTTCTGGATATGTGCAATGATCAGTGCATACGTTTTATCATTTTGTTGGAAGTGATTTTACATTTGATATTAATTAATTCCCTGTTCATGTATCATGTGGTGGTGTGTGGTCCCGTTGAAACGGGACAGGTGATAAACCAGGTGAACATAAGCAATGTTGGATTGGATTGGTGGCCAGTTTGTCAGCTTAACACCAGAGAACTTCTATGCCTTTTGTCCGGCCCCACAATGAAGCATATATAGCACATATGGCCTCACCTGAAGAAAGAGGCTTTAATCAAACTTGCCTCCGTTCACCCAGCAGTGAGAGAGTGAGTGAGTGGGTTTAGTATTACGCCGCTTTTAGCAATATTCCAGCAATATCACGACGCGGGGCACCAGCAATAGGCTTTACACATTGTTTCCATGCCGGGAATCGAACCCTGGTCTTCGGCATGACGGTCACACGGCAGTGAATGGTTCCCCGGTGGGACGAGATCGCCATATGACTGCTAAGCTTCTAGCGCCTCGCAGAAATCTTGCGTTGTAGCGCACACTGAACCTTTGACCGGGGTAATAATGTTAGCGCTTTGAGCATACGCCTTGTTCATGGCTACTTACAGCGCAGTATAATAACACCCATTACTATTTTTAAATGTCGTATACATCCAGGTTGCATTAGCAGAAACTTTTCCCCAATGTCAAAGATTAAATCCCTTCCAACAAAATGATCAAGTCAATGCACTCACCATTGCATATCAGGACATGTTATTAAAGATATCATGTCTGATGATGATAGCATATGTACACCAGCTAAACCTTATGATAAACCCATACATACTGATCATCATGTAAAAACCATTTGTCGACCATATGTGCTTTTTATGTATTACAGTATAGAGTCAGTGAGTGAGTTTAGTTTTACGCCGCACTCAGCAATATTCCAGCTATATGGCGGCGGTCTGTAAATAATCGAGTCTGGACCAGACAATCCAGTGATCAATAGCATGAGCATCGATCTGCGCATTTGGGAACCGATGACATGTGTCAACCAAGTCAGCGAGCCTGAACACACGATCCCGTTAGTCGCCTCTTACGACAAGCATGGGTTGCTGAAGATCTATTCTTCCCCGAATCTTCACGGGTCGTATTACAGTATTGTATTACCGACATCACAATTGATGCTTCGACAAATTTTGATTATTTTAAGTTTTGGATGCATTTAAAAAGTTCATCCTTTTGCTTAGCATCAGGTATCATCAATGATTTTCTGCAATAAATAATACAACATATCACCGCTGATTTTGAATTGTAGTTGGAATGTAGAAGGTACAAAATAACATTTGTAGGCATAATGATAGAACATTATTGACCTGAAGCAATTGTTGTTAAACTTGTTGCGGCCAGCCATTGTTACCAGACATCCAAAGGTAGTTCCAACTGACAGCATGGAAAGGTTACAAGCCTCAATCCAAATCTACAAATAATATGTTTGCAATGATTTTGTTTTTTATTGTTTCTTGTTTATACGGCGCAGCATTCCAGCTATATCACAGCGGTCTGCAAATAATCGAGTCTGGACCAGACAATTCAGTGATCAACAGCAGAAGCATCGATCTACGCATATGATGACATGTGTCAAACAAGTCAGCGAGCCTGACCACCCGATCCCGTTAGTCGCCTCTTACAAGCATGGGTTGCGGAAGACCAATTCTAACCTAGATCTTCATGGGTTGAACACATTGGCTTTCCTTCACTATGAAACTGTCACGCCGAGAGCTTACTGATATCATATAAGTAAAGATAAAAAATATGCGGATACTTTTTAAGAGCTTCGTGAAGCAACTCATTTTTGTGGTCAGCCGTTAGAAATTCAACCCGTACTGTATTTATTAGAAGGATCATACGGAGCACCAAGAATATGGAGTACCACAGAACATAATTATTGAGCTGTTTGTTTAAACATGATGATCACCTCAGGTTCCGATAGCCTCTCAAAGTGTGGGTAAAGGAAGTAATATATCCCATCACCTGAACCCGGAAGTAGACATCCCCGGATGAGGAGAGCTGTGATGAGGATGTAGGGAACGGCTACTGTGACATACACCACCTGTTCCATACAAAGTAACAGTGACAAGACATTGCCTCGTATATTCTATATGTTGTAGGACAATTTAGATTTTATTGAAACAATGCTCACATGTACAAGTCGGTTTCCTAGTTTCACAAAATTCACAAAATTCTTCGAATGCAAAAATACTGTTAATGGTTCAGCTATATAGAGACGAGACCAAGTTCACACAGATACACAATTCCATTCTCAACAAAAAAAAACAGTCCAAAGCAATTGGTACATTTTCACATTTTAGTATCCCAATATTATTTCCAATGTGACACACGGGCTAAACCAATATATCTTTGGAATTTAAAACAAGAGTTGTCAGATCAAATAAAAACACACAAGCAATTAGTTATGCACATACATATGTACTGTTTATAATACAAACCGTGTCTTCTTATTTTCGAATTGCATTTGAAAGTGTTATATTAATGAGGAATGTGAATATGTGCTTAATTGTCATCATTCACCTTTGTTTCTCCTAATAAGGAATCTGACATACATAAATGTCTAACTTATGTTTATGTCTCCCAAAACTGTCTGGGCCTTATGGTTAGAGAGGCATTCAGGAATAAATGCATGATTCACTTACCTTTCCAGAAACTTTAAGCCCTTGGAACAGAAATAAGTACACCAGGACATATACGATAGCCAAACAGCCACAAATAGGCCACCGCATATCACCGAAATCTTCCAGACTGTCGGTAATCTCCAAAACTCGGAATCTGAGGAAATGAAACGTGAGGCTAAATATTTCAAAATTTCATTTGAAATTGCAGGTAACAGTTTGAGAGATATTGCTAGAGATCTCCTTTTAGATAATCCAGATTATAGTATCAGGAAACTATAACGACCTCAGAAGGACTACTGGCTCAAATTCGTTAAATTCGTTTTGTCAATGATATTCATCCAGTGGCCAAGACCAAGCAAAGTTCGATATTTACGACAGTTGGTTTTAAGTGTGTTCGTTCCAGACGTTTACAGTACATTAAATGAGATCAAAATGATAAATCATCAATACTTCCAGAATTCTTCAGCCGACGTCATCCCGTTCAAATGCTTGGTACCATTCGCCAAGGCAGAAGAGTTGTAAATGATCTTTGAAGCATTGGTTACTGCTGAAGCATCGTCGACGTTGTCGTTGGATATGCAGGTGGGGGTGTTCCATGGATTGTCACAGTGAGCCCAGGGTATGTTGGTGGAGAACGAGTAGTAGAAGTAGTAGCATATCCAGGCAAGAAGAGTAGAATAGAATGCGCCGTAGAGCAGGTTGATGATTACTTGCCCAATGCCGATACCTGGACAAAAGGGTACTGGTTACTTGCTCTTGTCTGAATTCTGGAAGCACGCAGGTTTAATGTGTGTTTGATCGGGTTTCGTTTCTTCTTGCTCTGTGTATTTGTATTCTCTCACAACGAGAGATCATGATCAGATATTAAGTTGATATAACGCACATGAAGGTCCGTGGAAGGGAATCACATATAGATGACCATGATGGAATACGATTAATTGATCAACTGTGATGTAACACACATGTTTGATCGGGTTCGTTTCTTCTTGCTTTGTATATTTTGTTTTCTCTCACAACGGGTGATCATGATCAGATATTAAGTTTATATAACGCACATGAAGGTCCGTGGAAGGGAATCACATATAGATAACCATGATGGAATACGATTAATTGATCAACTGTGATGTAACACACATATTTGATCGGGTTCATTTCTTCTTGCTTTGTATATTTTGTATTCTTTCACAAGCGACGATCATGACCAGATATAATGTTTATATAACGCATGTGAAGATTCATGTACGTGAGAGGCTATCCCATATGGATGACTATGATGGACTACGATTAATTGATCAAATGATCGATTCATCGATCAATCAAGTGTTTGATTCAAAACGAGTTTTGTTCTTGGTGCTATTTACATTTCGTGTGCTCTTTCCGATCTCGCAATGAGATTACACAGTCCAGTCAGGACCAAGAAAAGTAACCAGACACAATTTTAAGCTTGGACCATCAACAAAATTTACAATTATTATTCATTCCAGAAAAACAGATCAGGTTGAAAGACATCGTACCTTTAAAGGGTGGACACAAATTCCAGACTTTAATTGGTCCACTCTGAGAGAACTGACCAATCACCATCTCCAGAAACACACAGGGTATTGCGCTGATGACCGTAAACACGATGTATAGGAACAGCATTGCCCCTTCAAGCCAACATTTAAATAACCAAAGATACTATCCATGTATCATACACCAATAGATTCATCAATGCGATTCCGACAATCTCCCATAAAACAGATAAAAGCATATGAACATTTGAAGGGCTGCATGCCAAAACAACCTGCGTCACTTTTTGAAGAAGAGACGAAAAACGGTATTTTAATTTTACCAGAGATAACGAGGCGGAAATAAGCTCAAATCATAACATGAAACATACAATGAAGGATTATAAGTCCGTACACGGGTTTTCGGTAATATTTTAGAATTTATTGCAAAGAAATCATTTGTGACTTCTTCATTACCCGCCAAAACAACCTAAGTTAGCACAAGTTTCCATGCCAAAACAACCTAGGTCACAAAAGTTACATGCGAAAATAAACTTAGTCACTAAAATACTTAACTATTTTGATTATTTCAGTGTAATTTACCCTCATTATGGTTGTAAGTATGTTTATAATAAACTTTCAAAGACCTTAACCAGTATCAATATCAATGCATCTCTGTTTAAACTGTCTTATAAAATAATCAACATAATTAACCCCCTGATCAAGCCAAATGTGACCAAATCCATATTTGAATAATACATTCTTTACACCTAGAGCCCAACAGTTGATACCTTTGGAAGCCAACTTGCGTTGATAATTAGAAACATGTTTCAATATAAGATTTTTCTCTTGCGACAAACGCCTTAACCAATATTTCATGATTTTTACAAGCTGATGAACTTTTACAGAGTAACGTCCAAGTTCACCCCTTGCAACAACATTTGGAGTGTTCCTTGATAAATGTAAAACTGACTTACAACATTATCATAACTATCCTCAGTGTGATATACATCCTCAGTTTTGTCATGTAGCCAGCCGGAAGAGTTGAGCTCTTTAAGCTTTTTAGCACATGCAATGACTGTAATGAACATAAATGTACGCTACTGAGCAGAGGCTTCTCCACATTGGTGCATAATGGTATATAGTTGGAAAACTCATAATGTTCATCTGATTTTGAAAGCCAGACACAACTTTGAAGATTGAGGTAGATGTATTTCGACCATAGTGGTTCTAGAAATCTCGGCCCTGTGTCTACAGACGGACGCTACATCCCTGAATAAGATGGTCGGTTCAGAGTACTGAAAGGTCTCTATCAAAACCTCAGTAGGAAGACTATTCATCACGACTTCAGAAACGTGAAAGAAACAGACGTTTTCATTTTACTTCAGAATGAGTGTAATAGTGCTTAAGCTTTTCATCCTCTGATTCAAACCATGTTAATTATTGTTTGAAACCCATTTAGTAGGGAAAAACATCCTATAAACATGTTTGATCCATTCCTTGCCAATACATCCTGAGTCACGGGAGTGGAAAAATTGAGTTTACAGGCCTAAATTAATAATTTCAACGT
The DNA here is from genome assembly GCF_003918875.1 of Haliotis rubra. Classification (NCBI taxonomy): domain Eukaryota; kingdom Metazoa; phylum Mollusca; class Gastropoda; order Lepetellida; family Haliotidae; genus Haliotis; species Haliotis rubra. The sequence continues at coordinate 109,743 of NW_025765373.1, read as the reverse complement.
TCAATCACATATTTTGTTTAATTTTGGCAACAGTGTTCATCATAAACTATTATTTCATATTATTTATACTTACCTTTAAGCTGTTTAACTCCAGAATTGTCCTCATTTTGAGTTGCTAGTTTGGTTGGTAACTATGGGGTCGGAAGACTTTTCTACCTCCTTCCGGAAAAGTTTACGGCAGTTCCATGCCAAAAACAACCTAAGTCACCACTGTTGTCAGCCAAAACATCCTAAGTCTGTCTTAGGTCATTTCGGCACTGAGTATCATATTTTAAAAGCTATTTTCTCGAAAACTGTGAAACATACCCCAACAACCTTATAACCACATGAAAGAGCTTCTCAAGCTGCATATACCTCTGTCATTATTCCAAAACAACCTAAGTCTGACTTAGGTTGTTTTGTCATGCAACCCTTCATTTGCTAGTAACTGTACGTTGGTGTTTTAAGCACCCGTGAAGATCCGGGTTGGAATTGGTCTACAACCCATGCTTGTCGTAAGAGGCGACTTGGTTCACACATGTCCTCGTATCCCAATTGCGTAGACAGATGCTCATGCTGTTGATCACTGGAATATTTACCGCCTTCAAATAGCTGGAATATTGGTGAGTGCTTTTAAGTATATCAATATACATATGTTCATGTACAGTCCTTTTCTTTCCACCATTTATTTTTATATGCCATCAATATTGCATGTCAAAAGACAACATGTAATATATAATGCCTGAGAAAGTGGACAAATTTAAGATATGTTATATTTGGTAAAGTGCAGAATCTCGAAGCGTTCGGAGTTGAGTCCCGTCCGGAAATGAAACCCATACACTCCGAGTGAGGCACCAAGTCGCCAGCACACAAATTCAGCGATCTGCCGATGCAACTTCCACAAACGTGTTTGGAAACTATGATACACCCTATAAAAGCATACAACAAACATGATCAATACAGATCCATGGGAAACATTAGTTATTGTGAGTGAGTGAGTTTAGTTTTACCCCGCCCTCAGCAATATTCCCGATATGCATGAGTCTTTACTAACCATAAGGCCAACAATGCGCAACAGTTATGATTACTCAGACGAGTTACATAATGCAATCGAATTAAAGCGACAAAACCATTTTCTCAATTTGTAAGATGTCTGGCCGCCTCCGTGGTGTATTGGTTAGAGCGTCCGCTGGGAGGGCGGAAGGTCGCGGGTTCGATTCCCGGCCGCGTTATACCAAAAGACGTTTTAAAAATATGGCACTTGTTGGTCGCTGCCTGGCTCTCGGCATTAATGGATACAACAAGACTGGCTGGCTCGGAGTCAGTATAATGTGTCTGAGTAGAGAATTCATGCTTAACTGCGGCATGGTAGCTCAGTGAGCTAGCACAATAAACTACCTTATGTCTGGACTAGTACAAGCAGCAACACATACGCATGCACGTGGTCATGAATTGGTCTTAAGTACGACGCTAAACCCATTTCACCTCACCCCCGTAAGATGTCTCTGTTAAATCCAATGCCGATTGTACATTTGCCCATATGTCCTGAGCATGTGTTTATGGATCAGTATCAAATAGTGATGTATTCTAAACGGCGAACCAAAATATTTCCATGCCTCAGTGGATTTGTCATCACGATTCGGTGTGAAGCAAAATTATACCAACCTCCGCCATTTCTCATGCACAGGTAAGGAAACTTCCACATGCTTCCCACCCCGACCGTGTATCCATGAATGGTCACCAAGTAGTCCATCTGAGATCTCCATGTTTCGTGTTCCATTTCTGTCGGATAACAAACAGCCATAAAACACACACTGTTCAAAGAGGTAGAGTGAGTGAGAATACCTTTACGCCGCTTTTAGCAACAATCAAGCAATATCAAGGCGAGGGACACCAGGCATGAGCTTCACACTTTGTACCCTTGTGGGGAATGCCTGCGTCTTCGGCGTGAGAAGCGACCGCCTCAACCACTAGGCTACCCTACCGCCACTATAGAGGCAGAAGAAACATTTGACGACTGCATGTGTAGTTAGTTGTATGTGAACATACATAAGTATTGGAGAAATCATGAAAATGTGTGGCATCTGATTCACGCAAACATAAAGATTCGAGTGATCTCAAGATTTAATTAAAACGACAACACACTTTCCATATTCATAAATGACACGTCGAAACCCGGGTTCAATTTCCGACAGGGGTAAAATGTGTGAATTCCATTTCTGGTGCCCCCAGCCGAGATATTGCTGGAATAATGCTAAAAACGGCGTAAAACTAAACTCACTCAATCACTAACCCATATTCATAAAGAAAACACTGTTGATTGTACTAATCCAACAATCTTATAAGCATGTGTTTATGAAAATCAAACAGTGAATGTACAATGTGTTCACAAAAGGTCGCGGCCACCTGTCACAGACACGTACATGATCAATTGTTCACGTGACATAAAATCGGGAACATATGGCAGAAATCAAAGTAAATTTTATATTCAGATATTTTTTAACAATACCTCATATTGAAAACTGTATGTTGAAAATGTAACATATTTACATCATTTTACCCACATCTTATCTGAAGAGTTTCAACCGCATACTATCATTTCACCTTCCTTGCTGAAAGAAAATAATCGAGAAAATAATCGAGAAAATAATAAGAAGTGGTGTCACAGATTTGTTGAGTGCTGCCTTGGCAGCAAGATCGGCCATTGTGTTCCCAGAAATGCCAACGTAGCTGGGTAACCAACGAAAGACGATGTCGCATTAGCCAGTAGCAAGCTATTACATAATTCAATAATTTCTATTAAAAGTGGATGTTTACAAGAAATATTTTTAATAGCCTGAAGACACGAAAGAGAATCGGAAAAGATGATGTATTGTTTATATTTACGGTGTTTATTAATATATTTAAGAGCTGTTAGGATTGCGTTTGCTTCTGCTGTGAAAATTGACTGTCATTGGGTAATCTGGAAGATATTGTTTTGGACCCAATGACAGTGACACAAGCTACTGCACCACCATCCTTGGACCCATCTGTAAATAAGGATTTATATGTATTATATTTATTTTTAATTGATTATAATCTTGTTTATATTGTAATTTATGGAACACTTTTTATGGATAAAAACTTCTTTATTTCGTGAGTGCGACGTTTCGATACAGATTCTTGTACCGTTGCAAGCAACAGTGATACATGAAGTGGAGGAGCTGCATATATATACTGTATATAACAATGAAACAACATACATTGTAATTGACAAAGGAAACAACATAATTGCCATAATTGGTTAAGCAGACAATTATGTTGTTTCCTTTGTAAATTACAATGTATGTTGTTTCATTGCCATATACAGTATATATATGCAGCTCCTCCACTTCATGTATCACTGTTGCTTGACAACGGTACAAGAATCTGTATCGAAACGTCGCACTCACGAAATAAAGAAGTTGTTATCCATAAAAACGTGTTCCATATTGTACGTCTCAACTTCTAAAAATGCCACTCAAACAAGTTATATTGTAATTAGTTTTAAATTTAGTGAGTGTTAGGTCGACTTGGGGCCTAACCAATTGCCAAGGAGGAGAAGAAAGAAGACGGGAAGGAGATATGTTTTCCAGCTCAATGCCGGCAGCAGTAATGAATGGCTTAATCCTGAGCCCAAGAGGCGGAACAAGAGACGATTTTTTGTTGTACAAATCCTCATAAAGAGGATTGAAAACACAGTTAAATGCAGGATTAGACTCGTTAGATGGTAATATATTGTAATGCTAATTTTATACGGTGCTGGGTAAGAGATAGTTCATCTGCCTCGACGTAGAGACTGTCAACAGGAGAGGTTCTAAAGGACCCAAGACAAAGTCTGAGACCTTGGTGGTTGACAGAATATAATAGTTTTAACTTGCTTTTGGAGGCTCCACCATAGACGATGGAGCCAAAATCATGTTTGGAACGGACCAATGGTCGATACAGGCGTAGGAGGATAGCTTGATCACCTCCCCACTTTGAATTAGAAACGACTTTCAATAAATCGAGTGCCTTCAGGCATTCAGTTTTAAAGGATTTAATATGCGACAGAAACGTTAAATGAGAGTAAAAAAATATACCCAAGAACTTGGCCTCCTTAACAAGGAGTGCCATTGACAAACAGTTCAGGGTCTTTATGCGGTTTATATTTTCTACAAAAATTTATACGATTAGTTTTTGATTTAGAAAATTTAAAGCCGTTTTCAAGCACCATTTATTTATTTTGTTTAAACATAACTGCAGTTGCCGTTCAACAGTATGCATATTTTTACCGCGACAAGAAATATTAAAATCATCCACGAAAAGTGATCTATCGATTGAATCATTTAAAACCTTGGATAAACTGTTGATCTTAATGCTAAACAGTGTGACAGACAAAATACTTCCTTGTGGGACAGCCTGATCCTTATTATAATGGTCAGACAGGTTTGAACCCACTCGGACTTGAAATTGTCTGTCATTTAAAAAGTTGGATACAAATTGACGCTAACGGCCCCGTAATCCAAAATCATGTAAATCTCTTAAAATACCATATCTCTACGTAGTATCGTATGCTTTTTCTAGATCGAAAAAGATCGACACTGCATGTTGTTTATTAATTATGGCATTTTTAACAAAAGATTCCAAACGCACTAAATGATCAATTGTACTTCTGTTTTTACGGAAACCACATTGTATATCAGTTATTAGGTTTTTGGTTTCCAAGTACCAAACTAATCGATTATTGATCATGCGTTCCATGGTTTTGCAAACGCAGCCAGTGAGCGAAATTGGTCGATAATTAGAAGGATCGGTATGATCACGTCCAGGTTTGGAATTGGAACAATTATTGCATCACGCCATGAAGAAAGAAATTCACCGGACGTCCAAATACCATCAAAGATATGTAAAAGTGTCTCTAAACAGGAATCTGGTAAGTGCTTCAGGAGTTGATCATGTATGTTATCAGCTCCTGCAGCAGTATCATGAGCTTGGTCAAGAGCTTTATGAAGCTCATGAATGGAAAATATTTCATTATTGTCTTCCCCATTATCCGTGTTGAAATTAATAGGTTTCTGTTCTTGTTGCTGTTGATATTTTTGAAATTTAGGTACATAGTTAGAGGAGGAAGAGTGCTTAGCCAAAGTTCCACCTAGTTTATTTGCAATATCTGAAGTATCTGTTAATAATTAATTTCCACTTTTAAGGTGGCGGATGCCAGTTTTAGAGCCTTTACCTTTGAATTTGTGTACCATATTCCATACCTTGGATAGGGGCGTACGTGAATTGATTTTTGATATATAATTTCGCCAAGATTGACGTTTAGTTTGTTTAACAGTACGCCTAGCTTTGGCATTTAAGATCTTAAATTTATTGAGATTATGGACCATAGGATGGCGACGGAAATAGTGTTCAGCTTTTTTCCGTGCCTTCCTTGCTTGTTTGCAGTTGTCATCAAACCATGGTTTTCGTATGTGAGCAACAGCAGAGGACTTAGGAATACATTCATCAGCAGTTATATTTAGTTCATCAGAGAAACATTTTATGGGATCAGGAGTGCCCATGAATAGTTCAGGTTTCAATTTGTTTGTGCAAAGGGTTTCATATAAAAGCCAATCAGCTTTATTTAAAATTCCATCGTGATGACGGAGGAACATCAGATTGGGACACAGCTTTCAAAATAGTTGGAAAGTGGTCACTTCCACAGAGGTCATCGTGGACTGACCATGTGAATTCATTCAACAAATTTGAATCTGCAAGAGACAGGTCTAGTGACGAATACGTACCTGAAGCAGGATGTAGGTAAGTTTCTGAGTCATCATTAAAGATGCACAGGTCATTATTAGATATAAAATCCTCGATCAACTTTCCTTTTTGATTAATGTGTGGACTTCCCCATAAAGGATTGTGCCCATTTAGATCCCCCATGACGATACATGGTTTCAGGAGCTGGTCGTATAGCTTTTGAAGCTCACTCTGATGAAGACCCAAAGAAGGAGGAAGATATAAGGAGCAAAGTGAAAATGTAATATGCAAGGTGAGCCGAACTGACACAGCTTGCAGATTTGTATTTAGGGGAACAAGACTATGAATGATGCCTTGTCGCACCAAAATAGAAGCGCCTCCAGTAGCCTTATCACCAGGAGGGGCAAATGAATTAAATGAACTGTATTGCCTCAAATCAAATTTATCAGTGTTTTTTAGATATGTTTCTTGTAAGCACATAACTGATGGATTTATATCTTGAGTTAATAATTGCAATTCATTAAAATTATGCCTAAGTCCTCTGCAATTCCTCTGAAGTAGATTGGAATAGTTCATGGTGGTTCGATGGGAGACCTTTCACGTGGACGTGAAGAAGTGTTATGTTGGGTAGATGGAGTAACATCCATCTCTAATGGCTCAAAGAAATTTTGAAGTTCCACTGATGTTTCAACAGGAGTGGCAATCTTCGTTTTAATTTTCTTATTATGTTTTTTCTTTTGTTTTTGGGACATTTCATTTGAAGTTTTCAAATTAGGTTTCACAGATGTCGTATTCGCTGGTGTAACTATCTCACGTGGAATCTTGAGTTGTTTCAAGAATGATACATTGCTGACTATCTGAACAAGTTGTCTGGCTGTCAGATGTTCTAGTAATAGGCACAGGACTTGTAGAGTTTGTCCACGTCAGGTCTGTCTGGCACTCAATCGATCTGGTGGAAGAAGGTCGAGAAACAGCAGCAGCTTGGTTTGGATAGATGGAGATGATCTGTCAGCAACAAGCCTTTTCGCATCTTGAAAAGAAATGTTGTTTTGACATTTTACAGTCAAAATGTCTTTTCCTGTTGCCATATGGGACAGGATATGGAAGATGCTATGTGTTGTTCCTTACAGTTAGGGCAGTTTAAGTCTGCTGTGCAATGGGAGCCTTCATGACTGGCACCACATCGGTGGCAAACAATCGGGAGAATGCATGATTTGGAACCATGTCCAAATTTCTGACACTTATAACACCGGAGTGGATTAGGAACATATACCTCCACTCCGATGTTAAAACATCCTGCTTTTATACATCTAGGTATAGTAGGAAGAGAAAAATTTAACAAATAAGTGTTAGTTGGGATAATGTGCTCTCCATCTTTCCTGGTGAAACGTTTCACGGAAGTGACATGATGTGTTGAAAGTTCTTTCAGCTTCTGTCATTTCTGCCAGACAGCGTGTTCTGTCAGGGATGATCCCACGACTTGAATTTAGTGTACGGTGCTCTAATATAACATCTTCAGTGTTGGCAAAAGTAGTACAGTTTAAAAGATTGATAGCTTGTTGTTTCCGGTAACATTCAACCAAAAGGGAGCCGCTCCGGAGCCTTGAAACATTCTTGACCTCACCACAGATACCTTCAATAGCTTTACAGATAGCAAATGGATTTAGTTTCAAAGGAAGGTTATTTCTTTATTCAACAACTAGAAACCGTGCCCAAGAATTTGAATTTTGCGAAGCAGAAACATCATCATCGGATGATAAACTCTCAGCTTCCAGACGTCTTTTCTTTTCATTACGGTTTATACCAGAATGGATATGAGCCATAGTAATATCATTGTGATTCAACAATCCTGCTCCCTACCAGCCATGGAGTGTCAATAGAGACAGTGTTGGAATGCACCGGATCTCCAAGATGCAAACACTAGGGATACAGGATTGTTATACTCCAGCAACCATGACACAAATAGTAATATCTGTACACCAATTCCAATGTCAGGCTGGTTTTGCCCCATGACAAGAAATTAGGTACGTATCAAAGTTGGAGGTCAATGTTACCAGATTGACCCATGAGCCACCGCATTCTGGCATAGGACTCTAGGCAATTTAATATGATAATAATTTGAACAGTGATAATCAAAATGACCAAGTCCAAGTAATGAGTTAAATGTGCAAAAATATTAACTATGCACAGGGCTTGGCGTGACCAGCCGATTGATAGAACCGGGCCAGTTCTACCACCCGTCTAGGTGGAGTTAGGGCCGAAGTGGTGTGTTGGGCAATAGGAACACTGTTCCTGGCACCTATACCCTCAACCAACAGAATCCCTTCCTCCACTGACACAGGGGCGCAACCCACGGCAAACGGGTTGGTGGACCAAATATACCCCCGGGTCCACAACGGGTTGTTGAAGAGCGCTTAGCGTTACCCAGCACCCACCATGAGGAGGTGGCTCTTCACGGGTGCCCGTAGCGCTACGACAGTCGTAAGTCAACGTTGTGAGTTACGATCACCTTACCGCTACGATCGTTTTGTGGAACAGGGCTTAGATTTTCGATGCTCTCCTAGCGCTAAGATAGTCGTAAGTTAATGTTAATGTATAGCACTTACGACTCTCTTAGCGCTAAGATAGTCATAAGTAAATGTTAATGTATGGCACTTACGACTATTTTAGCGCTAAGAGAGCTTCGAAAATCTAGGCCCAGGGCCCTGGAATTAAGGAAAATGAAAGACTTGAGCCCGTTTCCACGAACTTAGATGTCCAACATATTTTGAGATAGCGTTCAAAAGCATTTGATGCAAACCCGTGTTGTAATAGCATGGATGACATTGAAATAGCAAAATAAGAATTAATATATACAATTATGTGTGTTTCTAATGTAGACTGCGTGTGGAAATATGCTTTAAATTGAATTCCGTCCGAATGAAAAGCACCACCTCACACACTTCGGTGTGCCATTGCGTGTCAATACTTGACCGCGCATTTCGTAGGCAGTGCGTAACCTATGCTTGTACAGTGCGCGAACAGGGCGCAAAAAACGGCTTCACGCTCCCCTGCGTACCGACGAAGTGGCACGCCTTGCCACGACGCAGTGCGTGGCATTGCGGGGACAAAAATCGTGCAAACGTCAGGGTGGCATAAGACATGCCTTGTGAACGCAAATAACCCATGAACCTATGAATCCATATTAAGTCATATGCTTCTCATCCCTTTATCCGTGGTCTTGGATTCACCAGAACAGAACTTTTATTACGCTCAGGCCGGGATACTCGACATAAGAGGTACAGATATCCAGTTGAGAATTCATCTGGTGGAGGGATGGTTTACAAGGACGATGTACAGTTTTCATAATGGTATGACAAAATACACATAGTTATTATAAAACACCAATTCGTTTACAGTTTAACAATTCGTAAAGTTTTAACACATTGGGTTTTTTTACATACTGGTATGAGGTATAAGTTTTCCAATGATGTTTGAAGGAAGGGCAGAGAAAAATGTAATGAACTTCATCGCCAACATCACACTTGTCGCATAGTTACGCATTAACAAAGAGTGTAACGTCAGAGGCCTGCATCACCTCTGGGTTTCCCTCCAACATTAAACCCTCATGCAGTGATTTAACTAGACTACTGTTAAAAGCGTCGTTATATCCAACCCATTCACTCGGTCATATACGCGAACGTCTATTAGCAGCTCAGTATGACATTTATTTCACACAGATAAGATGTAACACAGCAATACGTTTCTTAAAGCTAACATTGAACTGTCATTAAGATGATGACCAAACATCCATTATTCCAAAACCTTTCTTGTCATTTAAACATATACTTCCTTTCAAAAGTTTAAACTCACTAGTGTAAATATAGCCCTTACTTCAAGCAACCGTTCTGAACTTCATTTTGCAAAATATTCCATACTGTTTAAAGGTACTGTTTACACATGAACTGATGTATTGTAAAACAAATTCGTAACATTGAAATGATTATTGTCATGAGTTCAATAACTGATAAATATCAGTGAAAATTGGAGAATTCTTAACAAAACTTTCTACCAAGACGCTGTTGTTCACATGCACGATATTTGCACATGCTTTTTCAGCAATTTGATGCGTGATTCTCCTGCAATCCATCTGCATAAGGTTTGCAGTTGGTTCACCAAAGTTAGAGGTGAAAACAGTCTTCGATGTAACCATATATGTATGCTTAATATATAGTAGCGTTTTAAGTGAGCTTAAACTTTTGCAAATAAGTATATAATGAATGAGATACTTACTTGGTGGTACTTCCAACGATGTACTCTCTCAAGATATCAGCATATAATAACTAGGTGGACCTAGTCATTAGTCAGACATGTCTTGATTAGGAAGGAAGGTATTGGTTCATAATCGGCAAGAAATGGACGTCGCGATGTAGAAGAATTCAACACTGAGCTGCCAAGTCATGAATGATGCAATATAGTAACTATATATTGCGCGACTTAGTTAACGTTTTTAGATACTTTACACGTATTAAGCAGATGAATACTGCTTATACGGAGTAATTATCTTAAAAAGTAACTGGTGCTGTCTGTTGAATCATGCAGCTGTGATTCCATTTTCTCATATATCAGTTTTCATTTGTTATATACATTCCAACCTTGTGTAATAAGCTTTGGTAATTGATTGTCTTTTTTATGTCAAAATGTTGTAAAGTATCTTACAAGTAAATGTATTGCCTGTATTTGGACTCAACGAATGTAGAGTTGGTGATAGGTGTTTTTTTCGTGACGTTGGAGACGTTGATGGTCTAGTGGATCTTGTAGCTGTGTTTTTGAGGAATGTGATTTGAGATGATGGATTTGGAGTCTTCTGCGTCGGGTCATCTTATAGCTGACCAATTAAGGTCACTTTATCTCATCAACTTATCACCGTTACAAGTAAAAGCAACGCAATCAATAACCGTTTTGTTTGTCCTGGAAACAAGCATAAAAACAGCTGGGCATATGTAATCGGAAAGCTGCTAATTGTTGACCCCCCTAGAACACCGAAATATTCTAAGACTTCACAGAATCTATGTGAGATAAAATGTAATGCAGAGTAGAAAAGTTCGACTTCTTGCTGTGATTGCAGGTGTCAGTTTAGGGATGTTTAGTGTGCACTTATAAACACAATTAGAACATAAAACCCATAGAAACATGGTTGTCTAATAGAATGCAATACATTTCTGTGACTGTATTTCCATGTATTTGTGTGTCAGGCTACCCTGAACCTTCGCAAACACTTGCTACCAGCTTCTTGTCAACTTTATTGCTACATTTCACGTGTTTCTCAAAGATGAATATTACATATACCTAGATTGGTGTGGTGTGTCATTTTACAACAGCTGTTATCACCACCTATATGTGTGCAGATATCCACTTTCCTATGTTACATAATTGTATTATTAACAACACGCATCCGATTATTGTCTTTATTCTATAGCTCAACGTTACATAACAAGAGTCAGTAAATTGCCCATAATTTGCTAAATGTGCTGTGTGTATCAGGCTTCTCGAAACCCTCACTCAGCAATGCTTCAATCCGATACCAGCGCCGTGCGTATCTACTTCAAATTCCTTGAACATATATAATAGAGTTGAGGGGAACGCGTAACACATTCGGGTAAGGGTTATTGCTCATATTAACCTCTTAATGTCCCAGGCAGGAAAAAACGAATAAGTTCAATGTCCTTGTGTACGACGGCTCGGCATCGATCCTCTGACCTTTCGCTCTACAGGGGAGTGAGAGAGTTAAAATCGTATCAAAATTTCAGACGAGACCAATTTTTTGCATATACACAGGTCCATTGTAAACACAATGCCACACTCATTTTGGTATCACAATATTATTTACAAATTATGACACAAGCTATAAGAATACAGTTTGTATGTAAAACATAATATTACTAAATATTACAATATTGTCCAACTTTGAAAACAAGCAATTAGTTATAAACTTACAGACCAATTACCTTCAAGTAATTTATTATGAGATGCCAGCTAACATGGGTAAACATATCTTTGAGGTTTACCACTTGATTATGTGAATCCCTTGCAAACTTTGAGTGAGTGAGTTGATATTTTTCAAATCACTTCTCCAGAATTTCAGCCATATCGTGTCCAACACAAAGTAATGCAAAACTATAAAATCAAAGCCGAGTAAAAGAACTAGAACATTACAGATTATAGATCTAAAACTAGCCTTACAATACTAATATAAAATGATGCATAATAATACTAACAAGATAATATAAAATCGTCTGTACATTACCATCAACCAAAGTTATGACACCACACTAACACCAACTTGTTTTCGTCACGATATAGCTGAAATACTGCTGATGTGACGCTAAATATTAACTCACTCTCAGGAGGAGAAATATGTTACGTTATTTGAACCCACTCTAAAGGTACAATTAAAGCAATCAATTCATGTTTTTTATATATTCTTCCGAACGAAATATTGTCTTACAATTTACAATGAATGCTTTTTCAAAATTTATTAATTAAGTAGATATTTTCAAAATTCCAATTCTTAAAAGACAACTTAAACGATCCTTCATAGACGACGATTGAAATAGTAATCCCTTGTGAAACATGGTTGTCTAATAGAATGCAATACATTTCTGTGACTGTATTTCCATGTATTTGTGTGTCAGGCTACCCTGAACCTATGCAAACACTTGCTACCAGCTTCTTGTCAACTTTATTGCTACATTTCACGTGTTTCTCAAAGATGAATATTACATATACCTAGATTGGTGTGGTATGTCATTTTACAACAGCTGTTATCACCACCTATATGTGTGCAGATATCCACTTTCCTATGTTACATAATTGTATTATTAACAACACGCATCCGATTATTGTCTTTATTCTATAGCTCAACGTTACATAACAAGAGTCAGTAAATTGCCCATAATTTGCTAAATGTGCTGTGTGTATCAGGCTTCTCGAAACCCTCACTCAGCAATGCTTCAATCCGATACCAGCGCCGTGCGTATCTACTTCAAATTCCTTGAACATATATAATAGAGTTGAGGGGAACGCGTAACACATTCGGGTAAGGGTTATTGCTCATATTGCTACGTGTATTTATCGCACTGATACCAATACCAGGTTTATAGCGAACTGAGACGCCATGCCGAGGTTTTTTTTCTCTCATATACATTTGTACAGTGTAATTGGTATGATTCTTAGGTCTACTCCCATTTGTGAGAACTCCCATTTGTAAGACTCCCAGTTGTGAGACAGTGTAGTAGGTAAGTAGCAAAGAAAACACACCTTACTCCCCTATCTGATAGAATGGATTAACCCCAGCTAATTAGGGATTAGCTATTTAACTTAATCTTGTGGAGGTAGCTTAAAAGATACATTAATTAACCTACTCAGGTAAATGCCTTAAAAAATAAACGCTTTGTGTAGGTAACTTCGTGATCAATATGAAAAGTGTCAAAATCTCCAAATATGGACCCATGTAAAAAAGTGTTTTATAATGACACATAAACATCATAATAACGCAAATCATCAAAATGTGTGAATCAAAAATCATAATGAAATATTTAATTAACTATTTCTTCTGTGTAAATATAATGATAATCTTTTTCAGTATTTCAGTATTTAACTTGTTCTTTATTGAAAACAATAAATGTTCTTTAATGCTCATTAATGAACTATGCCTCCTGCGGGTACTCTTCAGCAACAGGGCTGTTCCCACTTTCATCGTAGGGATGGGAAAGCACCACCTGTGTGCACTGAACCATTAATTAATGTGTCTCACAACTGGGAGTTCTCACAAATGGGAAGACATCGATTCTTATGTTAACCTCTTAATGTCCCAGGCAGGAAAAAACGAATAAGTTCAATGTCCTTGTGTACGACGGCTCGGCATCGATCCTCTGACCTTTCGCTCTACAGGGGAGTGAGAGAGTTAAAATCGTATCAAAATTTCAGACGAGACCAATTTTTTGCATATACACAGGTCCATTGTAAACACAATGCCACACTCATTTTGGTATCACAATATTATTTACAAATTATGACACAAGCTATAAGAATACAGTTTGTATGTAAAACATAATATTACTAAATATTACAATATTGTCCAACTTTGAAAACAAGCAATTAGTTATAAACTTACAGACCAATTACCTTCAAGTAATTTATTATGAGATGCCAGCTAACATGGGTAAACATATCTTTGAGGTTTACCACTTGATTATGTGAATCCCTTGCAAACTTTGAGTGAGTGAGTTGATATTTTTCAAATCACTTCTCCAGAATTTCAGCCATATCGTGTCCAACACAAGTAATGCAAAAACTATAAAATCAAAGCCGAGTAAAAGAACTAGAACATTACAGATTATAGATCTAAAACTAGCCTTACAATACTAATATAAAATGATGCATAATAATACTAACAAGATAATATAAAATCGTCTGTACATTACCATCAACCAAAGTTATGACACCACACTAACATCAACTTGTTTTCGTCACGATATAGCTGAAATACTGCTGATGTGACGCTAAATATTAACTCACTCTCAGGAGGAGAAATATGTTACGTTATTTGAACCCACTCTAAAGGTACAATTAAAGCAATCAATTCATGTTTTTATATATTCTTCCGAACGAAATATTGTCTTACAATTTACAATGAATGCTTTTTCAAAATTTATTAATTAAGTAGATATTTTCAAAATTCCAATTCTTAAAAGACAACTTAAACGATCCTTCATAGACGACGATTGAAATAGTAATCCCTTGTGAATGCAAAATTGATAGTCAAGCGGGGCATATCTCTCATCACAAGGGATACAAAATATATGGAGGCCTGACAACCCAATATATCTGTAACCGATAGTTAGTTTTATTGGATGTAATGTATTGATTCCAGTTTGGGTGTCCAACTTCTTTTGCATTAGATGCGGTATCAAAAGTGTTGTCAAAGATTTCTCGATTGCAGCCTTAGTAACAGGATCGGCCATTCTGTTACTGGTGATTCCAACAAGGTTGGACAATCAACAAAAGACGCTATCATATTGCTCATAGGCATAATGCTCATAATGTTATTGTTGATACAGATTGATCAGTCTTCTTTTCATTTCAACAATAAAAACAGATTCATTGCCAACATCATGAGATACGTATCCATACAATAGAAATATCCAGAGTTGAATAACAACCATCTTACTCTGATACCCACGTATATTTACCATTTATATTTAGATCTTGTAAGAAAAGATAGTAATGTCGTGGATAACGGGAGGAATTCATTCTTATAAGCTTGATCCAATATTTTAACATTCTTATTCTACTCGCTACAAACTTATTACATCTACCAAATTCACAAAGGATTGCTTTATTAGACGCATATTTTCCAACAGTACGAAATGTCTTAAAATATGACGTTTGAACTTTTTCAACACGTTCATAACATATACCTCTCCAGGTTTCTGCAGCGTACAATATTATTGGGACTATGTTTTACAATCAAAATAGTACAAGCAGTTGGTAAAAGTGATAATGTTATTTCTTTTGAACACATTATATATTACACTTACTGCCTTAGATGCCTGTGCATCCAAGATGCCAAGTTTTTACAAGCCATTGACTACACAAATCTTGTTGAAAATACAAGAAATAAATATTTATAATAAGTAGCACATTCCAGTCATCAGTTTTAGTTATTTTTTAGTTTGTCTTAACACACCGTCATGTCTGAAGACAAGCTAACTTTAAGCCCCCATTTTACGCAAAAGTCTTGGAAGTACATCCAACTGTTGTTGCAATGATACAACCATATAAGAGGACATGTTAACATCATCTGCATTGGGAATCATCATAATATCTTCAATATCTTGTCTAACAATTATACCGTGCCTGCACAATTTATAGATATCAGTAACTAGTTCGTTGATATAAGATAAAGATTATAGGGCTCAATACACAACCTTGTCTAACACCTGACAAAAACATTCCGTCTTGCCTTAGTCGGTTTAGCACATGCTTTCACCTACAATTTTGTGATGCATTTGCTAATTTATACGGCGTTTTTTTGGGAGATGGCTTGTCGGTCTCAACATACAGACTGTCATCAGGCGATGTTCTGAAAGCTCTAAAGCGAAGCCTCAGGCCTTTATAATGAATAGAAGATTTTTTTTGTAGATAACGGTGTACTTGCTCCACTATACAGGATGGAAACGTAATCAAGTTTTGAGCCCATCAGTGACCAATATAAGTGTAAAAGGAGTGTATGATCAGCTTTCCAACTTTCATTTAAGAAGGACTCTTAACACATTGTGTGCCTTCGTACCTGCCTTTTTTATATTTGAGCCTTTAGAAATGAGACTAAACGATATAGTATTTTGTTTGAAGGCCTTTGTTTTTATCTGTTGTGAATCGTAAGATAAACCTTGATCTTTCAGTTCTGTGAAACTATCAAGTTCTCTCATATTCGATCGCGGCCTCTGTAGTTCTCAGCTCCTCTGTATTATCAAATCCTGTTGCAGAATCTTCAGCGTGTTCACGAACAGCATGGAGCTCATTGTAATCTCCATTGTAATCGTCTCCTTTATCTGACTTAAAAGTAATAGTTATCATTTCTTGCTGTTTTGACATGTTTGGAATTGAGGTACATAATTAGATGAGGAAGAATGTTAAGCCAAACTTGCACCAAGTTCATTAGCATGTATTTGTTAATAACCGTTCTCCGTCCTTAAGAAAGTGCATGCTAGATACAGAACCCTTACCTTTGATATTGTGGATCATGTTCCATTGTTCCCATATCTTTGATACCGACGTATGTGAATTGAGTTTGGACACACAATTCCGTTACGTTCGTACCCTTGCCGTTTACGATGCTTAATGATGCACCGTGCTTTAGCATTTCAAATGTTGAATTTATTCAAATTGTGGGCCATAGTGGCAAGGTAAATAATACTCAGCGTTTTCTTTTGCCTTCCTAGTTTGTTTGGTTCGTCAACCGAATGTGTGTCAAGATGTGTGACTTCCTGCGCAGTTGGTACTGTATAATCTTATGTTCTATGTGTCTAGCCACAGTGAGCACAATTACAGACATTGTCCAACTACTTACATTATGACCGTACCTTTGAAATCTCGAAATGTCACAGTAAAAACTACAGACAATAATTTATGACGGATTATCTGTAATTGAAGCTATCAGTATTTTAGATATGTGTTTTCATTCTTTAGTTACATATCCAAAATGTCGCATCGTTTGAACGTGAAGATGGCTTTCTGTCCAAGAATTTTCGTCGTCAGGTGTCCAGAGTTTGCATTGTGTTTAGAGTGTCCTCTGAGGTACTTAGCTTACGCCAGTGGTCGTTAGGTTGAAGCGATCTGACCAATCTCTAAAAGGAAATATGTAATATACACATTATGTAGTTGCCCAAAGAAACACAGGGGTCCACGAATCAACTCATAGTCACAATATTTACACAATGTTTTCACAAAACTATCGACAATTCATTTTTTAGGTTAGTTTTACATGTATGAATATATTTCTCCATGTACCTCCTTGAGCGTAGACCCAGTCGTGTGGTACAAGGTCCAGGTGAAAACGATGGGGAGCTGTATAATGGAAATACTTGATATCAGCCATCCGACTCCTGTTGCCCAGGCAGGGTAGGTGTAGTCTCCGTACTTGGGGGGGTCGGTAGGAGTAGATGGAGTAACAAATGATGGCCTGAAGAAAGAAGGGAGAATACACGTTGCATGTGATGTGTTGTGAATATTTCACATTTAGCCTCCATTATCACTGATAATAAAACAGAATTGCCTTGAAAAGAACCGCCCGGAGAGCGGAAGGTCGCAGGTTCGATCCCCGACCGCGTCATACCAAAAGACGTCAAAATATGGTACTTCTTGGTCCATGTCTGGCGCTTGGCATTAATAGGTACAACAAGGACTGGTCGGCTCGGAGTCAATGTAATGTGTCTGAGTAGGGTATTCATGCTTTACTGCGGCATGGTATCTCAGTGGGCTAGCACTATAAAACCAGCTTAAGTCTGGGCTAGTACAAGCAGTCGCACATACACATACACACGCATGTCATATGAGCGAAATATTCTCAAGCACGACGTTAAACCCAATTTCACCTCACCTCACCTGAAAAGAAAACAGTGATGATAATCGCTTCTTCAATCTGTGTTCTAGTTAGTCAGTAACCAAATGGGATATATCCAAAACAGATTGTGCATTAAAGGCTTATAATGAAGCTAGACACATCCTCTACAAAAGTTCTTGGAGTTTGTGTTAATGTTATATCTTAAAATGTTGCAGATTCCTCATATTGTGTTTGACATAAATATGATTTGTCACAGCCTTACCGACAAAAGAATGGGACACACATATTTGATGGACAGCATCATGACTCTGGGCACTGTCTTCCCCACATAGCCACGATATCTCGTTTCAACCTCTCCACGCCTGGAATACAGAGATTCAAATATGATATAAACGTTCAATATGCAGCGTCATCCATAATATGATGTTTAAACAATGTATTCTTAAGTCTCCAGGATGGCAAATGTGGCTGACATATTTTTCACGGTTAGACGTAAACCTAGAGCACACGAAAACATGTTTGATGTAGAGGTGAGTGAGTTATTATTTAACGTCACATCGGCAATATCGCAGCCATATCGTGACGGGAACATATGTGACATTGAAATGGAATAGATGTATATTATAATAAACCTGTCGACGAAGGACAGTAAAACAACTAGAATATCACAATTACAACTAAAACTAGTGTGGAAAATATAAACTAATAGCACTATTAAGTCAATACAATATAAAAACTGGCTATTGATCGCCAACAACTGAAAGTAGATCACCAAACTAGGGACCATGGGGACTTACAGTACAGTTTGATGTAGAGATTTTGTCTAAGTGGCAACTAATTCAATTCAATGTGTAAACAAGTTCCTACCATTTAATAACGTGGGTTGTTACGCCGCTTCAGCAATATTCCAGCTATATGACGGCAGTCTGTAAATAATCGAGTCCGGACCAGACAATCCAGTGATCAACAGCATGAGCATCGATCTACGCAATTGGGATGTGTCAACCTAGTCAGTAAGTCTGACCACCCGATCGAGTAAGTCGCCTCTTACGACAAGCATGGGTTGCTGAAGATGAATTCTAACCCGGATCTTCACGGGTATATTTAATAACTATGTCTAATAACAAGTGATGTTTGCTGATCAGGACATGTTGGGTTTTTATTATCCAGCAAAGTGCTCTGAAATATCCAGTTGTTACTGTATGAATGTTTTTCCAATCAAGTAAATATGTTCCAATCAAGTACATATGTTCCAATCAAGTAAATATATTCCAATCAAGTAGATATGTTCCAATCAAGTAAATATGTTCCAATCAGGTTTTCAAAGGTTGTAATGACACCTGTGTTATCAATATGAAACATCGATTCATTACCAGCTCACGCTAACAGTGAGTGTGTGTGTGTTTAGCAATATTCAAGCAATATCACGGCGGGGGACACCAGAAATGGGCTTCACACATGTGGGGAATCGAACCAGGGTCGAACGCTTCAACCACTGGGCTACCCCACCGCCTCTCAAGTTAACAATCTACAGCCTGGTTATATATTGTAGTGTCTTCTATAGTTAAACTGTTTTAGATTTATTACTAGTTTAATTTATATTGTGATATTCTAGTTGTTTTACTGTCCTTCGTTGACAGATGTTTATAGTTCAATTTTAATCATTATAAATCTGCAACTTGATTTAGTCACGATATGGCTGAAATATTGCCGATGTGACCTTAAATCTTTACTCACTCACTCAAGCTAACAGTCTCACATAATGTAAATCATTGTTAGATAAACTAAGCATCCTTACCATAACACCAACTCACAACGAAACATTCCAGCATTGCAAAGACAGCTATGGCAGGAAAGTAGGTATACCAGTCCACCAGAGTCACAATATAGATTCCACCCTAAGAAAAAACATTCATCTTTACATTGCCTGCTATGAAGGTATAATAATCAATAGAAGCAATGATCTTTGATGACACTACATATATTATATAGTGTAACACTAATCAGTCAGCCATTCTTTTTGTGCAATGGTTGCAGTTTTCCTTACCTGTGTTGTGCAGGGAAGGGCGAACAGGAAGTTGCTCAATAGTATCACACAAACGAGAGCCCATCGTCGCTTAGCAAGTCCTTGAAATACGTCTTCAACGGCTGCAATCATTATCTCCAGACCAGGCAACTGAAAAAATAGCTCACCATGATCATATTCAAATAGATTCCTGTTCGCTTATAGTTCCAAACGTCAATGGATAATGTCAGGGAAACGCTAATGCACCACAACATTCATCATTCGTACGAATATGATATAAAACTAGATTGTTCTCGTCACGATATGGCTAAAATATTGCCGATGTGACGTTAAATAATAACTCACTCACTCACTCACGAATATGATATAAGATATATTTATTAAGAAAGTAGTGACATAATTGCCGATATGTTGAATAGGCGGATCGGATCGTTATATGTCGTCAACGAAATGTAAAATTTAAGAAAAAAGGAACTACCCACATTATTTACGAAAAACAACACCATTAAAGGCAAAGACAAAATACAAACTAAGAATATAATTTACCACTGTGTCTATTTCAAGGGTGATCAGAGCAAGGAAGGTCAACGCGGACCAAACACGTGGCAGGGGGAGATACGTCATCACTTCCGGGTAGATAATGAAGGCCAAATTGAAACCTGAAATATACTATTCCCTTAACGTTACAATGTCTTAAACCTGAAAGCACATGTTATCAGTACGTAGAAAATGACGATTGGCCGTTCATGTCGGCTATGTCCTTTTTTCAAAGGGGCGGTGGGGTAGCCTAGTGGTTAAAGCGTTCGCTCGTCACGTCGAATGCCCGGGTTCGAATCCCCACATTGGTACAATGTGTGAAGCCCATTTCTGTTGTCCCCAGCGGTGATATTGCTGGAATATTGTTAAAACCGGCGTACAACCCAACTCACTCACTCACTTTATCCAAAGCTTTATCTACACCTGATCTGAGGCAGAAAAGGTTACTAAAAAAATAGAATCAAATATGATCTTCTTTTGTGGCTATGTTGAGTCAAACTGTAATTCACTAATAACAGTTACAATGTATAGGAAGACGTTATTGGGCTGTATATTACCCTTTACACTGAATTCAGTCTCAAAGCAAAATGACATATCAGGTCGTTCTCTGCATAGAACAAAATAACGATTTTCATTGATTTGCCTTCCAGGGGCATCTTTATATGAACCCTGAACAAATCCCTGTAATTGACAGTTGTAATGCAGTATATACCTGTTTGTGAAACCTTCCATACCAAGGGCACCATTCGAAGTAAAGGTGGATCTAATCTCTGAAATTCCATCACCAGAAATGATATGCCAGAACAGCAGATTGTGACTTTCGGGTTAATCGTATACTTTCAGATTAGGGTTTTGTCTCGCTCTTCGAAACATATGTCACTTCCATCTAAAGCCTGACACCTGACATTCGCGTATTGTATTCTTACATGAGCTGGTCATCCATTGAACAGTCATTCTAGGCATATGCCCGTTTTTCTCCAGAGTTACCTGATGATTCGTAAGCTTCTACCGGAACTCCACGTAGGTAGGCAACATGTCCAATTATAGCAAAGAAGGCAAACCCAACAAATATAAGGCAGAGCATGTCGGCAATGCTAACTATCAGAACATCCCTGAAATAAAAATAAATAATTGACGTGTACTGTATATCAACTATTTGATACAAGATGGGATCCGAAGAATATGACTGGGACCACCATAGGAGTTTAGGGAAACTATAGTCACACACAAATTGACATGTTTATGTCTCCTCGAAAGGTCTGGTACATCAGATCCTCCTCGTAGATCTAGTATCTTTTCAATCTTTCAATGTAACTTATTGAGTTACCGTATGTTTAAGGTTAACGCCATGTAAATCATCAGCGCTGCTTATAGCAGCGGTTCGTCACTTTGTTACGTGTATATAAACTTGAAGCAGCTGTTTGTGACTTTGTATTGAGTTTACATGTTTACAACACATCCGTTTGTAAATTTGGATTGTGTTTACATATTTACAGCATCTGTTTGTGACTTTATGTTATGTTTACATATTTACAATATCTGTGTGTGACTTTGTATTGTGTTTACATATTTACAAAATCTGTTTGTGATTCGTATTGTGTTTCCATATTTACAACATCTCTTTTAGTGACTTTGTGTTGTGTTTCCATATTTACAACATCTCTTTTAGTGACTTTGTGTTGTGTTTCCATATTTACAACATCTCTTTTAGTGACTTTGTATTGTGTTTCTATATTTACAACATCTCTTTTAGTGACTTTGTATTGTGTTTACATATTTACAACATCTCTTTTAGTGACTTTGTGTTGTGTTTACATATTTATAACATATGTTTGTGACTTTGTATTGTGTTTCCATATTGACAACATATGTTTGTGACTTTGTATTGTGTTTCCATATTGACAACATATGTTTGTGACTTTGTATTGTGTTTACATATTTACAATATCTGTTTATGATTTTGTTGTGTTTACATATTTATAACATCTGTTTGTGACTTTGTATTGTGTTTCCATATTTACAGCATCTGCTTGTGACTTTATGTTGTGTTTACATATTTACAATATCTATGTGTGACTTTGTATTGTGTTTCTATATTTACAATATCTCTTTTAGTGACTTTGTATTGTGTTTCCATATTTATAACATATGTTTGTGACTTTGTATTGTGTTTACATATTTATAACATATGTTTGTGACTTTGTATTGTGTTTACATATTGACAACATATGTTTGTGACTTTGTATTGTGTTTCCATATTGACAACATATGTTTGTGACTTTGTATTGTGTTTACATATTTACAATATCTGTTTATGATTTTGTTGTGTTTACATATTTATAACATCTGTTTGTGACTTTGTATTGTGTTTCCATATTGACAACATTTGTTTGTGACTTTGTATTGTGTTAACATATTTACAATATCTGTTTATGATTTTTGTTGTGTTTTGTATATTTTATAACATCTGTTTGTGACTTTGTATTGTGTTTCCATATTTACAAAATCTGTTTGTGACTTTTATGTTGTGTTTTGTGACATATTTACAATATCTGTGTGTGACTTTGTATTGTGTTTACATATTTACAATATCTGTTTGTGATTTGTATTGTGTTTGTATATTGACAACATCTCTTTTAGTGACTTTGTGTTGTGTTTACATATTTATAACATATGTTTGTGACTTTGTATTGTGTTTACATATTTATAACATCTGTTTGTGACTTTGTATTGTGTTTCCATATTTACAGCATCTGCTTGTGACTTTATGTTGTGTTTACATATTTACAATATCTATGTGTGACTTTGTATTGTGTTTCTATATTTACAATATCTCTTTTAGTGACTTTGTATTGTGTTTCCATATTTATAACATATGTTTGTGACTTTGTATTGTGTTTCCATATTTACAACATCTCTTTTAGTGACTTTGTATTGTGTTTCTATATTTACAACATCTCTTTTAGTGACTTTGTATTGTGTTTACATATTTACAACATCTCTTTTAGTGACTTTGTGTTGTGTTTACATATTTATAACATATGTTTGTGACTTTGTAATGTGTTTCCATATTGACAACATATGTTTGTGACTTTGTATTGTGTTTCCATATTGACAACATATGTTTGTGACTTTGTATTGTGTTTACATATTTACAATATCTGTTTATGATTTTGTTGTGTTTACATATTTATAACATCTGTTTGTGACTTTGTGTTGTGTTTCCATATTTACAATATCTATGTGTGACTTTGTATTGTGTTTACATATTTACAATATCTATGTGTGACTTTGTATTGTGTTTCTATATTTACAATATCTCTTTTAGTGACTTTGTATTGTGTTTCCATATTTATAACATATGTTTGTGACTTTGTATTGTGTTTACATATTTATAACATATGTTTGTGACTTTGTATTGTGTTTACATATTTACAACATATGTTTGTGACTTTGTATTGTGTTTCCATATTTACAACATATGTTTGTGACTTTGTATTGTGTTTACATATTTACAATATCTGTTTATGATTTTGTTGTGTTTACATATTTATAACATCTGTTTGTGACTTTGTATTGTGTTTCCATATTGACAACATTTGTTTGTGACTTTGTATTGTGTTTACATATTTACAATATCTGTTTATGATTTTGTTGTGTTTACATATTTATAACATCTGTTTGTGACTTTGTATTGTGTTTCCATATTTACAAAATCTGTTTGTGACTTTATGTTGTGTTTACATATTTACAATATCTGTGTGTGACTTTGTATTGTGTTTCCATATTTACAATATCTGTTTGTGATTTGTATTGTGTTTCTATATTTACAACATCTCTTTTAGTGACTTTGTGTTGTGTTTACATATTTATAACATATGTTTGTGACTTTGTATTGTGTTTACATATTTATAACATATGTTTGTGACTTGACTTTGTATTGTGTTTCCATATTTACAACATATGTTTGTGACTTTGTATTGTGTTTCCATATTTACAACATATGTTTGTGACTTTGTATTGTGTTTACATATTTACAATATCTGTTTATGATTTTGTTGTGTTTACATATTTATAACATCTGTTTGTGACTTTGTATTGTGTTTCCATATTTACAGCATCTGTGTGTGACTTTATGTTGTGTTTACATATTTACAACATATGTTTGTGACTTTGTATTGTGTTTACATATTTACAACATATGTTTGTGACTTTGTATTGTTTACATATTTACAACATATGTTTGTGACTTTGTATTGTGTTTACATATTTATAACATCTGTTTGTGACTTTGCATTGTGTTTACATATTAACAATATGTGTGTGACTTTGTTTTGTGCTTACATATTTACAACATCTGTTTGTGACCTTATGTTGTGTATATCTACTAATACGAGCTGTTTCATCGTTGTGTAGTTACACACATGAAGCAGTTGTTGTGTCACTTCGTTCAACGCAGCTATTTGTGACTTCATTGTGTGCGTACATGCCTCAAGGTGATTGTTTAGTTATTTTTGTGTAAATATACCTAAACCGGTTGTTTCTGATTTTTGCTTTGTGTTTATGAACCTAAATCATCTCCTTGTGATTTCGTTTCGTATTTACATACCCAAGCCATATGTTTTGTGTTTTTAACCTAAATTAGCTCTTTGTGGCCTTCCTTGTGTATTTACATACGTTACGCAGTTTTAGATACCGTTCTTTGTATTATGTTAACATATATTAACCAGTTGTTATCGACTGTGTGTTGTGTTTATGAACCGCTTGTAGCTGTATGTGTTTACATACTTAAAGCAGTTATTCGTTACGTTTTCCTGTGTCTGCATACTGTAAGCGGTTGATAGTACCGTTGCTATATTTTTGCGTATCATATTTGAAGCAACCGGTGGTCTCTTTTCTTTGTGTGCAGTTGGTTGTTAATGTGTCTTGAATTTACGCACACAAAACATCTGATGGTGACGTTGTTGCGCATAAACCTACCTGAAGCAGTTGTTGGTTACTTTGTTGTGTCCAGACATTGTAATTATGTTTCCCATAGCTATATTCAGAGAATATAGCGCCAGGCTACACGCCTCTATCCATATCTGTACAAATGAAAAATATGTAGAACTGCAGTGTTGATTTCATGAAATATATTGTCGACAAAAAGTGATTTTTCCGTCAAAGTACAGTTCCAAAGAATAAAGAAAGTCATGGTATTCACACGGTTTTCTGTTTCCTCTAAATCAGCAATAATCTCACTGGCTTCCTATTTGTTTAGCTGCGCGAAGTATTAACGAAAACGATCATGATCTTGGTCGGAGTGAAACATTAACTTACTCCTGGTTCCAAAAGTTTCTCAAATTTAGGATACACATAGAAGTAAATTCCATCAGCCGAACCCGGAAGTAGGCATCCTTGGACGAGGAAGACGATAATGAGGATGATGGGAACGCCCACTGTGACGTACACCACCTATATCAAATGAAGCATTGTCAAAGATGCGTATCGTTGTAGGTACAATAAAACAAATACCGTGATAAACATAACTACGGCTCAACATATTTTAATAAATTAAGAAAACAAAAGTTTTCAAACATTCTTTATTCACAGTTCGGAAATCCCCTAATATATATAGTGGGAACATGGAAATCACGAGGTGCGAAGAAAGTGAAAGTAACGAATTAACAAAACAATATTCTCAAGAACTGTTTAGGATGTTTTGCTGTTTGCTGTTCATTACAAGTACAATATGTACAGCGTACATTCACCTGACGAAGGGACAAGGAATAGCCCAGAAACGTTGTGTATACAATAAAAAGGAAGTTGACATCCATAATATTTTGTCTTATACTTAATGTACAGTGTAGCTTTAAATTAAACGCAAATAACGAATACATGCAGCATATCCATAAACTAATCATGCGATCTTAAATTCTGTAGACTTTGGTAACAAAAAGGTTCCGTGAGTGTTAGTTACTTGCCTTTCCTGACACTTTGATCCCTTGGAAAATCAACAGGAACATGATCACGCAGGTAATTGCCATTAACCCGACCAGAGGCCATCGTATGCCACCAAGATTGTCCAGACCATCAGTCATCTGCAGCACCTGGAATCTAGGAAGAATAAAAATCTGAGGACATAAACTGTAAATTGTAAACGCTCTATTAAGACTGAAACAGTAGCCAGAACACTACAGAATTGATATATCACACAACTAAGACAAGACCCGGGTTCCACTACCCTCATGGCTACCATGTGTGAAGCCCATTGCTGGTGTTTCTCGGCGTGATATTGCGGTAAGTGGCGGGCTATAGATCTCCAGCAACCGATGGTCCCGGTACGACTCCCCACATTAGTATTACGTATTAAGTCATATACTTACATGACGCAATTGGCAACGGTATCTTTCACTTGAACTTGAACTAAAGGAAATCGATTGCCAGCGGCGTAGCTACCATATAAAAAGTTATTGGTTTCGTGATGTTATTGGCTTCGTAATTATATTGTTGGCTACGTATATATTGTTATCTTTGTACATTCTCACCTCTTTGCATTGTGTACACATGTTTTATCTATATACATTCAATCTTTGTACTGACTCAGTATTCACCTGATGAAGGAGCAGGAATTAGCTCTGAAACGTCGTGTAAAGAATGAAAAGGAGATGTTACCCAAAAAAGTGTCATGTATTAAACTGAAGGTAGATCACCAAACTTGAGTGAGTGAGTGAGTTATTATTTAACGTCACATCGGCAACATTTCAGCCATATCGTGACGAGAACATATGTGACATTGAAATGGAATAGATGTATATTATAAAAACCTGTCAACAAACCAAACTTGAGACAATTGGAACCTTTGCTACCTGTATGGACCCCGGCTGGATTTACACCATCCCTTCAACTATTTTCGATTATTGAGTTCATCTGAACTCATTAAATACCAAATACTCGACTCTTGTAATGATGCTAGATATAAAGATACGTTGAATGAAATGGGACTGACGTACCACTGGGCCAAAGCAAAATGTAACTAATTACAACGACTCAGCATACCTCCAAAACTCTTCTGCTGCTGTTATACCCGTGACTGTAACATTGGTAAAGTTATCGGTAGTTGTGGCATTAACAGCACTGGAAGTGATGTCAGTTACATTGGCTGCTGTACTCCTCATCATGCCGCTGTCGATGTTTGCTATGCATGCAGGGGTGTTCCAGGAGTTGTCACAGGTGGCCCAGGGAAGCTTGCCGAACGAGTGGTAGAAGTAATACATGAACCAGGCGAATATGGCCTTGTAGTAGGTCACATACAGCCACATCACTGTAGCAATCCCGAAACCAATTCCTGGCGTGTAGGGGAGAGAAATTCATACTGAGGTTGTTTTGCACATATCGTATGACAATTAGAAACAATTTAGCATCCAAAACCTCAATCTGAGCATGTATTTCCAACTTCATGTTTCCCTGCGGTGAAATCCACATGTAACCTTGCTCCAAAATTTCCAGATTAAGTCATTTTGCTTTGAAAAGTATTCATTCTATTCAAATTTTATTGAGATATTTCAATAACCGTATGTAAAAATATAACATGAGCGAGACGAATATGACCCTGCATAGGTGACACCCATCCTTTGCATTGTATCCAAAATAGAAGCTGTCCATTTGTACCTTATTCAAAATCCCCGATAAGTGATTCCAGATACCGTATGATAACTTAATTTAATGAAGGACAAAATCATAGCTAAGACATATACATGACAGATACGTACTGTCAAAACGTTTTACTAATATACTAGTCCTCGTTTTCTGCCCTGTTTACTATCCCACTTATTTTCAGCTTACCTTTAAATGGTGGACATAAGTTCCAGACGTTGATAGGTCCACTTTGAGAGAGTTGGCCAATCACCATCTCCAAAAACACACAAGGGATGGCGCCGAGGAATGTGAAAATAACGTAAGGTATCAGGAATGCTCCTATAACAAAATAGTTCCAATTTCAGATGGCACATTAACATATATAGCAAGAAAGGAAAACACAAAAATCAAACATATCCAAATGATTAACCTCTAGCAACACAATTTTGTGTTTCATTGTCGCTTGTTAATCATTGTAAAACATATGTACAGCCTTAGACGTCTTCTCGAGTAAAACAAGAATACACATCTGCTATTTTCTAAATGTGATATTAACCTAAGTACTTTCGAGTTCTTTATAGAATCATATCCTATATGGCTGAAACATTACCGATTCAGGCCTATTCCATCCGCTCCCAACTGATCCCGACCCATTTTCACTGCAAATCTGCCACCTGCAAAACACCCTGACCCTCCGTCATTGTTCGTCGATTTTTGTCCAATGACCATGAATGGAAAAAAGCGTCGCTTTCGTGTTTGCAGTGATTTACTCTTGGAAAGTATATTTTGTGGAGAAACGAACAGTCTTAATTATTCAGTGTGTATGCAGGAAAACGTATTACACAATGGAACCTACCTCCGCCATTCCGCATGCATAAGTATGGGAACTTGATCAGCGACCCAGAACCAATGCTGCCACCGAGGAGGGTGATGAGGTAGTCCAAGTGATGCCGCCATCGTTCAGGTGCCATAGCTGGGATGAGATAACGACACTGCTGAACTGCACTAACAGAATGGTAATGCATATTGATGTCACCTGGTAATGAGCACGTATACATCAAGCAAGTCTGCGTGATGCACAGGCAGTAAATGCATAAGGAAACAGTCGTTGCCTCCATACTTCACATATAGCATTTTATCACGTTACATCGCTCGAAGTAGATCATTCTTAGCAGGGTATTTGCTCAAAGAACGACAAAGACTAGTGCAATTTCTCTGAAATAGGTGAATAGTACCCGTAAGTTGTGGGGTAATGCCAAGGGTTTACACGATACAGGATTGTACATTAAAGGTCACTCACAATAAATATTCCCTAGGGAAACACAAAGTCCCCGTTTCAAAAATATATAAAGTTCAGTATGCTAACTGGCATCGTTATTGGAATAAGTGAAATAAAACCTAGGGGTAAAAATACATAAATCACTAACTGGCATTTATAAACTACTCTCATTTCGACCTTTAATTGACTTAAATCGACCTTTTTGACAACAGTGCACAATTCTCACCCGCGAACGAAATTTCAACCAATCAGAGCGGCGCGACTCTGTGACGTCATATGAGGAATAGCTTTGAGGGCCGATGCAGAATTCATCTACATTTTAGGGGTAAATTATCTTGTTTACAGGCTTGTATAAACCTGAAATCGTGACAATTGTTGTGGAAAATGAAAGCTATATGTTCTCACAATCTACTGTCA
The DNA here is from genome assembly GCF_003918875.1 of Haliotis rubra. Taxonomy (NCBI): domain Eukaryota; kingdom Metazoa; phylum Mollusca; class Gastropoda; order Lepetellida; family Haliotidae; genus Haliotis; species Haliotis rubra. The sequence goes on along the minus strand of NW_025765373.1, from coordinate 80,037 downwards.
TTTAATTTTGTCTCCGGCTTTGCCTAGTTTCCGAGTTACAACTTGTTTTCATAGACGCTTCTGTCACAATTGATTGGTGTCGTTAGGCCCTATTTGTATAATGACTGATCCAAATTGATCCCATTTCTGTGTTGTTTTACCTCGATATTTAATCATGTCATGTAAAAATCTGTTTGTATTCTCAACACAGTGTCGGCCCATAAGTTTTCACATGCAATACAGCAATTAATACTCCCTTGTTGTAACCCGTGTTAGGTGGTATAAACCTACACATGTTATTTGTCATCATTCACTTGATGGTCAGTTAATGAATTTATAACAGGTATAATTAGTGGTAACACACTTAGATTACCCGACAAAGGTTCCCATTTGGCATTTCTTGTGTCTGGAGTAAATATTCAACATTATAAACATCGATCAAAGGATTAACCGATAACACGCTGATTGATTAATTACTTTTATCTTACACAGCGGAATTGTCAAAAGGTAGTGTTTATGTATGTAGATTTACTAATCTATACTGAATACACTCTGCCGTGTCGGTGTCTGCGTAAAACAACGTCCTTCTTTCAAAGGATTAACCAGCAATACATTGATTGATTGCCCATTATTGGCTAACTAAATTACTGTTTTTAATGAAAGGCGGACATTATGCAATTAGTTGCCAGGTGTGCTATCTTGGGTGACCAATGAGACTATACACCAATACCTGAAAAGATTTATCACTTTTTCGTATATTAAACTGTTAAAAGACACATCATTTGGAACAGTTTTGTGGATATTGATGGATACATTCCTCAAACAAGGTAATGGCCTGATATTGTTCCTATAACTTTAATCTGTTTTAATTTTAATATTTGCATTTTGTTTTTATTCATTTGTCGTAGCATTCAACAGAATCATAGTTTTCGCCGTGAAGTGTAATGAGACAGACAACATACACTAGGGTGTGTGTGCGAATTATGATTCACATTGGCAAACTATAAAATGTCTAGATATTACAGTTCTGTTATAAATTCACTATAAGTATCAGCAGATCGTCAGCTTTTTATTTAGTTTCAAAATGCATAAAAGTATGATAATAAACTAATTAGGATTATAAGACCAAATATAAAGACGCACATTGACTAGTATCTACATACTGGTGAGTGGACATTAACCATGTGAATGTAGCAAGAAATTTATCGCGCAGTATTGTGACTTCGACCCCACCTCGCTTCCGTGGAAGAAATCGTTATGTTATAAGTTGTGTCATGCAAAATCCTTTTGGTTATGATTCCAATACATATTTAACTACGAGTAGAAAGTAGTTTTGATTTTCTAACTTGATGAAAACAAACTATAATCTCATTAATTCTAACAGACTTTACGATTTTCAAAAATGGCGGCACCCTGTCGCGAACATCCGCCAGTCTGTGGATAAATGCTATTTAGGTTTGTTTTCACCGAGTTACAAAATCAAAACTACTTCTACTGGTAGTAAAATATGTATTTTATTGATGGCCAATAGGATTTTGCATGACATAGCGTATAACATAACAATTTCTCTCCTGGCAGCGAGGTGGGTGTCAATATAATACTACTTACAATATTATTATTACTTCGACCACAACCTCACTTCCGAGGAAGAAATCGTTATGTTACAAGTTGTGTTATGGAAAATCTTTATGGTCATCAATCATATACATATTTTACAACAACTAGTAAGTAGTTTTGATTCTTTAACTTCCGTGAAGCGATCTGAACACAAGTAAGATATCGTTTCAGGCTTCCACAACGCTCGCTTCGCACTCACAAACATAACCCATTTAGCACGAACTGCGGGGTCCTGTTGAAATCTGTGCATGGTGACACCATCACCCGACCCCTAGGAGCAATTGACGACAAAGCAACGATTCGGCATGTCGTCGTTCATGTCGAGAAATCATCAAAATGATGAGCGTGCTACACACTTTCTATACAACTAACTGAAAATCGTTCCTCATATGACGTCACTGCAGTGCTCTGGCGACAGAGTTACGTAACCTGTCTGTGGTTTCGTTGGTGGGCGAGAGGGAAGCAGGCGACTTTTTGGCCACTTTTAATCGCTCGGTATTAATTAACCACAAGTTTTTAAAGAATGAATTTGGTGTTCCGCATAAGACTAACCACAAATCTTTCATATGTAATGGTTAAAAGAGTAACAAAAAACAAAGTTTAGTGGTTCTTTAAGGTACCCTGGACCCATTGTTGCTTTACCAAGGTATAAAGCCCGTAAACTATGTGGATATAATTGTTTTTCCGCTATAATTGAAGTTTTTGTATGCAGCAGGATTTGCTTATTCATTAGTTATACAATGCCCAGGTGTAAAGCGACACCGAGTTGCAATGAATGTAATAATAAACATGCAACATTCAATTACATAGTGAAGATAAAACAGAACAAGACAGTAATAGTCTACGGAAATTATGTTACTTGGTCCAGCTGTTGTAATTGTTTTACATGGTGTGTGTTTAGATTCGGTGTGGTGTGGTGTGGTGTGGTGTGGTGTGGTGTGGTGTGGTGTGGTGTGGTGTGGTGTGGTGTGGTGTGGTGTGGTGTGTGTGTGGTGTGGTGTGGTGTGGTGTGGTGTGGTGTGGTGTGGTGTGGTGTGGTGTGGTGTGGTGTGGTGTGGTGTGGTGTGGTGTGGTGTGGTGTGTGGTGTGGTGTGGGGTGTGGGGTGGTGTAGCTATTGCTACATCTTCCATAGGAGTTACGGGTTAGAGCGTCCGCCCGGAGAGCGGAAGGTCGCGGGTTCGATCCCCGACCGCGTCATACCAAAAGACGTTAAAATATGGTACTTCTTGGTCCCTGTCTGGCGCTCGGCATTAATGGGTACAACAAGGACTGGTCGGCTCGGAGTCAGTATAATGTGTCTGAGTGGGGTATTCCTGCTTCACTGCGGCATGGTATCTCAGTGGGATAGCACTCTAAAACCAGCTTCAGTCTGGGCGATGTACAAGCAGCCTCACATGCACATACACACGCATGCACGTCGTCATATGAGCGAACTATTCTCAAGCACGACGTAAAACCCAATTTCACCTCACCTCACCCATAGGAGTTACGACTAATCTCAAAATGAGTGAGTCCGTCAGTCCGTACAATCGCTACATGCATGTTCAAGTCGAAATGACTGTTATATGTATGTAGAGGACCATCAGGTGCATCTCACAACTAACGTTACCTCGAGACCAGAAGTCAGAGATTGTACTTTAATCCTGGATAAACATCCTTGGCTTGTTTTGGAAGCTTGACCACTGTTGCATTAAGGTGAACGTTACCTTCAGTGCCTTCAGTGCCTTCAGTGCTATATCATCACATGAATAATTGTGGTACATGAAAGGCTAAATATAACATTAAACATGAAAACAAAGCATAAAACGTGTGTGGCAAAATATGGGTATATGTTCATTTCCCCCTGACAGAGCATTACCCAGACAATGATATTAGGATAAATATAACGTCACATATTCGATTTCAAATGTATTTAAACCTGTAACCAACGAACGACATTTTACAATAGTTTCACACGTTATAAACACATGAGTGAGTGAGTGAGTGAGTGAGTTAATATTTAACGTCACATCAGCATTATTTCAGCCATATCGTGACAAGAACAAATTATATTTATATTGAAGATCAATAAAGTTAAAGATTAAAAACCTGTTGACGAAGAACAGTAAAACTACTAGTGTATCACAGATATTCATTTAAAACTAGTAATTAAATCTAAAATACTGGAACTATGAATGACAATACAATATAAAAACAGGCTGTAGATTGCCAATGACTGAAGATAGATCACCATACTTGGGGCCAGGGGGACTTACAGTACATTTGCTACCTGCATGGACCCTAGCTGGATTTACACCATCCCTTCAGCCGTCAGCAATTCAGCAAATCTCGCCATATATTAAAAAGACAACTATTCTACGATTAAAAAAGTGGAAAGTTTTAATTTACTCTGAATGTTTCGGGACTTAAGTACCCTCTCAGGAGGACAATAATTTTACAGTACTTTAACCCCCTTTGAGGATACAGCCACTAACAATCTCAGTTACTAATTTAAACTATCAATAATAAAATATTTATCTATTTACAACTCATTTAACAAATCTAATTATTTTTTAAATGCAATAATTAAATGAGAACTTATATTATTAAAAAGATCCTTCAGAGTTCGTGATTTAAATAGATATCCCTTGTGATGGAATATTCAACACAGTCAAACAGGACATGCTTGACCGTGATTCTTTCATCACAAGGGATACAAAACGGAGGATCCTCACCTTTTAATATGTACTCATGAGTATATCTTGTGTGGCCAATACGACATCGCCGTATGATGACCTCTTCAATCCTTGCAGTATGTAACAAAACTATATTCTAATGAGTCAAATCCTGCACTTAACTGTGTCTTCAATCCTCTTTATGAGGATCTGTACAACAAAACGCCTTCTCTTGTTCCACCTCATTTCTGCTGCCGGCATTGAGCTGGAAAATATAGCTCCTTCCCGTCTTCTTTCTTCTCCTCCTTGGCAATTAGTGAGACCACAAGTTGACCTCACACTGACAAAATTTAAGAAAGCAGAAACTAATGAATTACAATATAAACAAGAATATAATCAATTAAAAAAATAAATATAATACATACAAATCCTTATTTACAGATGGATCCAAGGATGGTGGCGCAGTTGCTTGCGCCACTGTCATTGGATCCCGAACAAATATCTTCTCGACTACCAAATAACAGCTCTATTTAATATAAAGTGGTATCACAGATTTGTTGAGTGCTGCATTGGCAGCAAAATCGGCCATTGAGTTCCCAGAAATGCCAACTTTGCTAGGTAACCAACAAAAGACGATGTTGCATTGGCCAGTAGCAAGCTCATTATACAATTCAAGAATTTCTAATAAAAGTGGATGGTTACAAAAAAGATTTTAAATAGCCTGAAGACACGAAAGAGAATCGGAAAGATTATGTATTGTTTATATTTACGGTGTTTACTTATATATTTAAGAGCTGTTAATATGGCGTTAGCTTCTGCTGTGAAAATAAAGCTGTTATTTGGTAGTCGAGAAGATATTGTTCGGTATCCAATGACAGTGGCACAAGGAACTGCGCCACCATCCTTGGATCCATCTGTAAATAAGGATTTGTATGTATTATATTTATTTTTTAATTGATTATATTCTTGTTTACATTGTAACTCATTAATTTCAGATTTCTTAAACTTTGTCAGACTTAGGTCAACTTCAGGCCTCACCAATTGCCAAGGAGGAGAAGAAAGAAGACGGGAAGGAGATATATTTTCCAGCTCATTGCTGGCAGCAGAAATCTATAAATACATGAACACAATGGCCATATTGCCAGGCCTCTGTGACAGTTGCTCATAGTCTCCCAGCTATTCATATTTTCCATAACTCACGGAACAAATTCAAATCTGGCGGACAAATGACACGAACTTTCAAACGTTGGTAATATGGGCAAAGAATAACATGGTTATTTCCTGCATGGTTATAACTGGGATATACTGTTCCTTAACGGTAGCGTGTTGACAACTTTCCACATGAAGAGGAACACTTTTTTTTGCATAGACAGCTTCTGTTTTGCAATAGATGCGACGTTTCGGTGTAGATCCTAACACCGTTATCAAGCAACTCTTTGCTGTCTGTCCATAAAAAACGTGTTTCTCCTCATCATACCAGCTTCTTAATGCCACTTAAAACAAGCAACAAACTTTGCCGATAGTACTAGCCGGTATTAGTGATACACAGATAGTGGATATTTCGATTACTCACTAGTTTCAAGTGCTATGAGAGCAATTAATTTAAACATCTAGGTTAGGTGCTGATTCACAAGTTAGCACAAGTTACTGGAAGTCATGATTAGTCCGTAAAACAAAGATATGTGAGATAATTTAAAATTGCATTCTTAAATGACGTTTACATTTTAACACAATTCACTTTAACAAAATTACAATTGTAGGACAAAATAGAGTTGTTGCACAAATTCAACGGCAAGATAATATACACGCACATATTATCTATAAAAAAGAAAGGGTTTGAAATACTTACCTTGCTGCAACAGTGGCCAAGCTTCTAACCAAGCCTTAGACTGACAACCCAGGCTGGTCTGAATGTAACAAGAGATTTACAGTGAGATGACTAAGCTACCGGAATCTCTATCTCGAACTATCTGGGTCAGGCAACAAGTTTGATAACGATGTGACAATCTACATCGAAACGTCGCTCTCTGCAATCAACAAGAAGTTTTCATCCATAAAGTTGTATGTTTCATTCATGAACGAGATAAATGTCTGGTAAAAAAAATAACCAGTCACACTGAAGAATAAGGCATGTGATCAAGTTTAATCCAGGTTTGGTTTGATCATGTGTGTCTGTAGTATGCACATGGCAGCAGCACGTGAAGGATTAGTTGAATTTACAACAACAAAATTACATCGGTCAAAGGGTTCATTACACGACCGATAAGACGCTGGGTGTTTAATCACTGATGTGTTGCATACTAGATTTTTCAGAAGTGTTTGCATTGATACGGGGGGAAATATTTGAAATGCAAGAACAAACTTGAAAAGATTTGCCTATAATATTTGACTGATTGCTCGTTATCATCAACCTGATCCGCTGAACAGACTGAACATTGATGTCCAATGAAACATGAGACCTAGAATAATTGTTTCTGATCAGTCATAATTATCCCGAAACGCTATATATGTTCCATTATAAGATTGATATTTGGGGAAAGTACACGTGGCATCGAACTGGTCTTGTTGTACAGCTACAGCTGTTCGAGCCATAGTTCTTTCATATGGGTATTGACGGATACATTCAAAACAAGGGTCAAAGTAGCTGCTTAAAAATGTGAGAAAACACATACCTTTTGTAATTACGACATTATATTTTGTGTATATTCATTTGTTGTAGCAAAATTGCTTATGAATGTATTAAAGGTGAGCAGTAAAACTAAAAACTATAATAACTCCATATTGGAAGGACTCGCTCGTTTTGTAACTCAGTTGCATACACGCAAATATGTTGAAAAATATCAGTCTGAATTAAATTATTATCAACATAATTTCATGCAGTACCTCCTGTTTTCTCTCGTTAGATGGAAGAAACTTGCTAAGACTGGTCGGAAACCTCGGAAACCCATTTGAAACTCTCCCTGTGGCTAATTGTTTGATGGGCATTCTAGAAGTTGGTGACTCAGAAATGAAACATACAACTTTATGGATGACAAATTCTTATTTATTGCATAAAGCGACGTTTCGATGTAGATTCTTACATCGTTATCAAGCTTTTTAGCGTCGCTTTATGCAATAAATAAGAAATTGTCATCCATAAATTTGTATGTTTCATCTCCCTGTGGCTGTTGACGTCCTTTTTCAACTATATTATCTTACAGTCTGCCAGCCGATAGGGACAGAAGACTGGAAAGAATATGTATGTCTGTAATGTGAACAGGCATTAGCTTGAATAGCTTAGTGAACCTTGAACAACACAGAGCGGTAACCCAGAAAATATAGTGTAAGCGAACCCTAGGTGGTTGTCCTTGTAGTCAATGACTGATATAAAAAAACAGTGTTTATGTCACAGTCAGTGCGTAAAATCACTCAATGGGCAAACATGGCCAAATGATTCAGTTTGGTAATTTTTTTGCCATGCTAAAAACTACAAATTGGTCCATACCATCTTATGACAACGACTGCCAAACATTTGGCAGTTGGGTTTTAATTTTTAAAGTGGGTTACGGGGGTACAAAATTGGGTTACGGAGTTTTACTAATACTGTTTGTTATTATGCAATGCAGATGGGGGAATTGGGGGTGGTTGGTTATCACAGCTACCTTTTCCTTTAAACATTCAGTAAAATGTGTTTGGCATGTTTTTTTTCATATCAATCACTAAGTGATTTACTTTCAATTTTCAATGAAGGTTATTTGTGTGATTTAATCTTAAAAGCAACGACAATGGTAAATTATCCGTCTGAGGTATATTTTCACATTTCCATCGTATCGCTCTGAAATCTGTTCCTGAACCTTTCAGTGAATGAAACGTGCATTTATGAGTGAGTGAGTTATGTTTTACGCCCCTTTTAGCAATATTCCAGCAATGAAACATAACGGCACAATTGATACAACACCCTTAAGTAAACCTTTTTTCAGCCTTTTCGGTATTGCCATACTATACACACGAGCAGTAATTAACCACAAGATGAATCTAAATGCGTGCTTAACACAATATCTCCAAAGCTGTGGATCAAATATTCACGTTTTGCGATGGCGCAAAGCACTTTGAGGCATAAATTTGATACAATATAGATTAATTGCAGTATGTTCACTTCAGTCTTCTACACATAATTGCATAATGTCCATAACGACCGCAGGTGAGTCATCTGGGTCATAGGGCGTTTAGAACGATCCAGGAAAACTACGACATTAGGTTCAAACACAAAAGACAAACGATGAGATTATGACTTGATTTCTGGGATGCCACCCTCGTGTCATATAGGGGCGGTGGGGTAGCCTAGCGGTTAAAGCGTTCGCTCGTCACGCCGAAGGCCCGAGTTTGTGTCTCCACATGGATACAGTGTGTGAAATTCATTTTTGGTGTCCCCCGCCGTGATATTGCTTAAATATTGCTGAAAGCGGCGCAAACCTAAACTCACTCACTAACTCACTTTAGCACCATATAACCATTTGAAAAAAAGCCAAAAACACGAACAGAGACAAAAATGACAATACGTCTGGACATGGTCGAATAACGAAGCACAGGGAGTATTTGTTACAATGATTATGTCTAGTGTTACTTTCAGTAACGAGGACCTCGTTTTTTGCGCAATGGTTCTCTACGGAGATAAAACCACTTCGGCCTATCCCATATCGACCTCCCTAAGAAAGCCAAAACCACGAATAAAGACCCTGACATATAGCAATACCGCAATACAAGAATTCACGTGTTCTGTTTGTCTTGTGTTACATTCAGTTAGGAGGACCTCCTTTTTTCACAATAGGATCTTAAAAGGATCCACGCTGACATGTACACACACAACACACATCAGTGTAGAAACATATACTGGAGAAGATGTTGAAACGGATATAGCACAACGCTTGAATAACACACAGCGGGTAAGATACACCAGAAGTACGGTATGATGCGCATCATGATATTTACAAAACCGTAACCATTAAAAGAAATATGCATTTGTTACTTTTATTTCAACATTAAATATGTTACACAACTGACGTAGGGTCTTATAATTATCAGTATTAGATCGACATCATCATCATCATTCTGGTTGAGAGTCTTTAACAAACTTTGTTTTTTACCTCATGTCAATATTGTTCTTCAGACAATCATTTGTGTTTGTTTTTGTTTTGTTTTTGTTTACCACCGCTCTCAGCAATACTTTTACATTGCTGTTGTATGTAAATAATCGACTCTGGACACAATCTGGTGATCAACATCATGAGCATCGGTCTTTGAAACTGGGAAAGGATGGCACGTGGCAACCAAACCAGCGAGCCTGACCTTACCGATCCCGTTAGTCGCCTCACGACAATGATGTGTTGCTGACGACCCATGCTAGCCCTGATCTTCACGGGAATACCTGTCGTGATGTATTTTGCCTTAACATACACGACGAGCTGCGGCACTAAATCTAATCGGAACCAATTAACTACGTTATTTTTTATACCCGTGTAATGTTTTCAAAATGTAGGAGTGATAAGCATAGCAAGTGAATGCAACATTCGACGCTTTACTGCTCTCTTGGTTGTTATTAACATGCTGATATATATAAAAGGATACAAATAACACCGACAGTGAGTGAAATCCTTTATTTCGCTCCAAATTAATATATAATGGTACAGGGGTGTAAACGTTCTTGGCCTCATAAAAACATATATAGCTTTAACAGTAACTTGTATATTTTAAGTCACATGTTTAACAGGGGTTTATATGATTAGGGAGACAAGAACCCGGCTTACACACAGTTATTATGTCGATGTATACAGCTGTCTGAGAAAAGAACCAGGGTTAACACAGTCATTATGTCGATGTATACAGCTGTCTAAAGCAATACCGTCGTAAGTCCCGAAACATTTCAAGTGAAATTTAAATTTACCAGCTGTTTTACATGTAGTATTCTTGTCATTTTAATTTTGGCTAAATTTGACTTCAATCGCCAGCGGCTGAAGGGATGATATAAATCCAGCTAGGGTCCATGCGGGTAGCACAAGTAATGTAAGTCCCCATGGTCTCTAATTTGGTGATCTACCTTCAGTTGTTGGCGATCTAAAGCCAGTTTTTATATTGTATTGTCCTTATAGTGCTATTAGTTTTAACTTTCCACACTAGTTTTAGTTGTAATTGTGATATTCTAGTTGTTTTACTGTCCTTCGTAAACAGGTTTTTCTCATATACATATATTCCACTTCAATGTCAAATATGTTTTCGTCACGATATGGCTGAGATAGTGCCGATGTGACGTTAAATATCAACTCACTCACTCACTCTAAAGCCATACCTGCCATTAAAATATAAACATAACGTACATCAGTACATGCATTACTCGTATCTATATACTAGTATATACATTCATGGGCAACACAAACATTCTAAATATAAGATTAAAAAACTGACTTGTATAAACAGATTATATCAATGTGTTTTACATGAAATCAATGTCAAATAGTTCATCGAATAGATACAACGAATAAGCATTCTGGTAAAAGTTTTGTTGAGGAGTCTGAGAATCTGAAAAAGGAAACAAAAGACAATAAAATGCTTGTTTTGAATTAACCATTAGCCGACACAGCATATGACATACACGACAGTGTATGGAGAATCCCATAAGTATTGATAACTGCTTTAACCTGTTGTAGCACTGATGGCAATGTGAACCTGTACTCTTGGATTTCACTCACACAAACATGCAGATAGGCTATTAACATTCCAACATAGCTTACAGACCACACCTCTTCCCTTAATGACGAAGGCATTGAAAACCGTTGTGGTAAGACAGCTGTTGTACACATTTGAAAAACATAAGATTGGGACGGGACAGTCGCTTCAATCACTGCAAATGTTTTATGCAAGATCCGTTGTTGGTTGGATGCCCGGTTCCATTTGATCATGTTTTGTTGGGTTTTTTATCAGCAGACTAGTTTTCAGACCGTGTGAACGAATCTCTGAGATCTCCATGATGTAACTGAGATACCGTTAAAAGAGTTTAACATAACTCAGTTACTAATTCATTAACTACATGAAATACTTACAGTAACAACTTCGATACAGATATGTGGCCACGAAGGGTGGATAACACACGCAGTAGTATGACCCATTGGTGTTTACGCATGCGCCGGTCGGGCCGTACTGGCCGTACGTAGGGTTGTAGGCGTAGCCGCAGATGTATGGGTTGGCGGCACACTCGTCGATATCTGCAGCGACACAAAACGGACACAGGGATGTAAGAGTATGCTTACTGGCCGTAGACAACTAAGGGCTTATATTTCCACACAGAATAAGAGGCTTACCCTTATGTTAATCTACTTACGCTTATTTTACAAGGGCACAAACATGTACTAAAAACGTGATTTCTCAAGATGCGTATTATTTTTCGAAGTTGGTTCTTGTATCAGTTGTATCAAGCCTTGAAAGCACAGTATCTATAATATGTTGTGCTCATTTTCTGATACAAAGGAATCAATTTGAAAATCCTATTCTAAACTAACGTATCTTCTGTTGCCGGTACATGAAATCATTTTGATCCTGTGACTTCACTGTGAAATAAAGGTTGGTTTTACCGTGATACATTTGACCGTATTATTAATAATTGCCCAAACAGAATATTACCTTGAACATCTGAAATACAATAAAGAGTACACCATTAAAATGTAAAGGGTAACATTTAAGTTGAAATCAGTGTAATTTCATAATCCCTTAAACAATAATAACATTCATCATTGGCATCTAACTGCTGCAAAAAATGCAAAAGTTTACGTTCATGTTATCCATCAGTGACGCGCCTTCAGAAGATTGTGCAACAGTGACATGGACAGGTATGCTCTATCGTCATTGACAAATGGTATTTGTGGTAACGTGCATTGTAGACGTGCAGTTGACAACTGACTTTCACTTGGTCAAACTTTAATATTGCCATGAGTAAGATGTGGGAAGCAAATTTCAGTTGTCTCTCTCAGTGAAATTGCTGGAAGATTGCGAAAGACACGTGAAACCATACTCTTTCACCAACACCGTCCATGTGAAGACACTACAGGAATGAGCATGCGCCTTCCATTTATTTATTTTTTGCGTTCTACTCATTTAAAAGAAGAGTCTTGTCTATCTTCTGCTCCCCATTTTCTGTCCTCGTTTTATTTAAGGTTTCTGACCAAAACACTGTTATTAGATATAATCGAATTTTCTAGGAGAGTTGTCCAAACATTAATTCATTCCGCGTGAAGATCAAATAACTTGTAAAACGTTTAAGAACATTTCACAATACTGCGCTTCAGACAACGCAAGCCTGTCTGAAGAGTATTTCCTTCACAAGTTCAGGTCTTCGTTTAAAGACAAGACAAACCAACATACCCATTCATGTACATGGAAATCTCTCTAACTTGATGTTGAATACCTACCTTGAGCATGAGTGTGTGGTAAATGGATCCCAACCACAAAGACAAGGACTGCAATCATCAACGGGGTTGTGTAGATCTGCATTGTGAGAGGTATAGCACTAAATACTGCAAGGTAGGTCTCTATAGGTCTTATATACGTGTAGCATGCATCCTCTACTTTGATGGACGCAAACAACTCCATTAATCTCTAAGGTGACGGTTAGGTTATCAAACATATACATACAAATATGTTCTAAACAAGTGATACCGGAGTGTAAATATGGCTTATGGGGATTATGGCGTATGATGATGCTGGTTTATGTTGATGTTTTTTTGTGCCCGAGGCAGATGCCGTTAAAGTATAAACGTACGATCTCTGACCGCATACTTACAAGACTCCACAAACAATTGCCCGTGGCTGTTTATGCTTTGTTTATGTCCATCATAGCTTTGTGTTGGTATTGATAAAAATAGTTTGGGAGTCTGCTCAATACAGTTAATAACATTAGACTAAATGTATGTAGGATCTTTAATTATCATCACCATCAGCACAGCCATGTACAAGTCAGCTGCCTGCGTGTAATTAGCCTTAATTAACCAAGTATGGCCGGTCGGCCACGGAAGTTTAACACTGTGGATGAGATGCTGGATACTGCAGGCTGACCATGCAGATACTATACAGGGCTGCCTGACAGCCAATAGTATACATACATTGCATTCTTGTTGTAAGAGGACTTGAGCCTTGGACAGCGGCTAGGCAGCTGGGCTGAGGATCACCTCTGTGATACTGCCTGGCCGTAGCTGCAATCATGTAATTGCATATTTAGGCGTCGAATAAAGTGTTGTGGACCCACTAATGGACTTCTGTGTTTGAAGATATGATATCCAAAAACCAATCCTGGATATATATTTTTGCATTTCACACATATCATTCTAGACCATGAGCCTGAAATTGTTGTGGCTGAGTGACTGTAACAGAGGATAGATCGACTGGGCTGCGCATAACGTACAGTGTCAATTTTACCTCTGTAATGAACACCATATCCCTGAATAGACTAAAGAATACAAACCTATTAAAGGAACAAGAATGAAGGCAGCAGAGTCAGAATGAACCAAATCGACAAAGCATTTTCACATTCATGCTAAAACTAGAGCCAGTTGTACAATCATTGATTTACTTTTTCAATCATGATTTATTTATGTGATTTAGTCTTAAAAGAAAAGACATTGGTAAAGGTGCAAACTATCTCTCTAAGATTTTCATTCACATTTCCATAGTATCCCTCTGAGATCTTGTTCCTTTTTTTTAAAATAAGGGCACAATTAATTTAAAGATTCAAGCTTTTTATTCCAGTATTAGAGGCCTCCACGCCAAAGCACGTTTTGTCTGAGAAACCTCTTTTCACAGAAGGTTTACATATAAGTGAATGAATAGAAACAAATGGTACAAATACAATATGAATAGTGAAAAAAAGAATACAAGAGAACATTTCAAACAGCTTTAACTCATTAAGCCCGAGAGCCCCATCACTACTCAACACCTGGAAGCCCTCGCTGATTGCCCACTCTCTGTGCCGAGACTAATTAGTGCTAGTCACGCCTGATTTCCCTGGCAGGTTTCAGGAAACTGTCTAGTCGTACAAAAAAGTCCTGATTGTTTAATTGTGTCGTAAAGATATATGTTGAAAGAAATCAGGTGTGAATACATGTCGTGTATTGCAAGCTTTATGTAATTTTATTGCAAGTTTCTCTTGTAGACCTTTTGTCGGCTTGTACATTTATATTTTATCACAATATGCATACACATGTATTCTTTGTATGTAACAGATGAAACACACGTTAACAAATTCTCTCTCTTATATCATTGTGTGAGGTTTACATTTACAAAACATCTATGACAATGACATACTGTAAAGAAGAATTTACTTTCATACTTTATAATCTTCGACGAAAATAGCGGTTTTGCCGATACATTTCTAGTGTTTACGAATTATTTTAATGAAAGTACTATAACGCTAGTCTGTGACTAGCACAAAGCACATTCATAGCATTACACTTTTTTTCATACAGATTTAATGCAGAAAACATACGTGACCATACAAACATACATATACAAAATGTATACTACATAGTCCTTGCATAGACATAAAACAAAGAGTCACATGATAGGGCGCCATCAAATTTCCCGAGTAGAACGTTCGGTATCTCAACTGTTCAATGTAGTGGCTGGTCATATGTTATCTGCGACCAATCGTATCATGAGATACCTGTCACAGAGGAAAGGACAGGTGACGGGGCGTGGGCGAAATTTCTGAAGAGCACGTTTGGTCACTCAGCAGCTTGGATAGAGATTGGTTATTGGCTATATCGTTGACCAGTCGATATGCTGGGTTTCGGCTTTATCAACTCAAGCTATCATGTAACAGTTTGTGTATTGTAAACATACACACTGGTAACGATGTATGAAATACACACATAAGATAAATAGGAGTAGATAGTCACTTTGGCGAGTTTATGTGTCCTCATTTTAGTGTTTTTCGATAAGTAAAACAAAGAGATTGAAATCCAACCACTGAGTAGGGGTAGTATTTATTTTCATATACATTTTATGCACACAACTAGTACATAAAACATAATGGTTTGCTGTACATGTAAATATAATCTTCACCTTGATACGAATGACTATCCAAACTAGAGTACACGCATTACAGAATTCACGAGGTGACACTATACTGAATTATTATAGTGTATAATAATGCAGTTGACACCCCCACCCCACATTTTTATGAAGGTGGGCGTGCCTATATCTTTACTGAATGCAAACGAGGTTCGTAAGATTTTAGATGTGCATGCATGTATAAACATCACAGAGAGGGGCGTGACTCCATAAAGCAAG
Source organism: Haliotis rubra (assembly GCF_003918875.1). NCBI lineage: Eukaryota > Metazoa > Mollusca > Gastropoda > Lepetellida > Haliotidae > Haliotis > Haliotis rubra. The sequence goes on along the minus strand of NW_025765373.1, from coordinate 64,476 downwards.
ATGTCCAATGATATAACAGCGCATCTGTTTATTTTACACTTGTCACAAGACAAACCTTTCAACAAGGACGTAACTACATATGCATTCTACCGGAGGCTGTTATTTCAAGGTCGACAGAGGCTTTCAATTATCTCATTACTGTAATCTGCTTGAATGATTATACGCATGTGTATCGATACCGTAACTGATATACTATCCAGCTTCTATTGCCGATGGATCAATAGAGACTGAGTTGATTGATACACGTGATAATTGCACCGGATTTGATAATTACACAGATCAAATACAAACGTTTTACACAATGCTCATGTAAATTGCATAGAAAACTGACAATTCAAATCAACATGAAACTTTCAACAGCTTGAACAAAAATGCTTGAAATACCTTTGTATGGCTTACATGTAATAACTTATGATATTACTTCTGTCCATGTGTGACAATGTTTTGAATTACCAACTTACTGTCTTTTGTAACAAACGTAGTAAAATATTTCATTGTTGTAATAACACTGACATGTATATATGTATTCGATGCAAAGGCGCGACTTATCACTTTATATTCGCTTAGGTAACACTATGGAAAACAACTAGTTACAATTCAGTAAACTTCAAATTAGTAAGTTCAATTATGTTTAATCTATTCGAGCTTGGATGTATAATTACTTGTGTTTATACATTATGTTTCAGTATATGAAACATGACAACGTAATGATGCCTAAAAAGTAAATTCAAACTATTCTATTGTGTTTGAATTCTTTGTATGTCCTTGAAATTTCATATATTGTTTCCTATTTATTAGGTAGTTGAAGGAAATATAATTTTTAGTAACCTCTAAACCATTACATCTAATTCAATCAAGGTGCATACGAAGTATTTTAGTATCCATTCCCAAGGAAGAGTACCAGGCACTTACCTCTGTAAAATCATCATAATCCCCTTTCTCGCCGACATGCGTTCTTTTGCTAAACGCTGTACAAGCCTATGATAATGATTAGCAATTGTTATCAAAACACTTTAAATACTTCTTCTGATTGATACTAAAGGTGGGATCTCTCGTAAGAAAAGCTAACATTTGCTCAGTACTGCTAAATTGGTTGAAATAATAGGTACAGTGCGATTTTTAAAAGTACAACACACATGTGCGTCTCTCGCTGAATAAGAGGTGCTTTCTGTTGACGACTGTATGTGGCTCTCGCTGTGAGAAACTGCTAATTACCTGCCCCATAAACACGTCACTCGCTGTGAGGAGCTGATTAATTTGCCCCATATATGCGTCTCTCGGCCTTAATGAGTTAAGCAACATATGGAAATAACCTATTTTATGAACGCTTTAGTCACTTTTGATATTAAAATGTATGTCCCTTGAAGAGACTGTCAACCAGAAGTTTTGCTTTGCTTGGCTAAATAGTTATTTCTCTTTCTGGTCTCAGATACAATGAATTTTTATATTTCAAATGGAAAGTTATTCTTAGCTTTGGTGAAGTCTTCAATGCATCTATGCTTATTTCTCGTCCAGGAGAAATTTTACATCTTAGTTCCTCATATACAGGTCACACTGTTAAGAAATTGGTCTCATCTTCAACTTCACTCTGCTTTAAATGGTTAAAACAGTATTTACAATATCGTTCATGTCGGTCAATCTTCTTCCATCGCCCAACTTCTATTTCAAGTTTATGGTTCGAACAGCGAAACCGTGTAAGTGTAATTCTCAAGTTCTTATCTTTGATATGAAGAAGATATTTTTCAGGTTCTAGTTGAGATTTAAACCTCCTGTAGTGTGTCAGCATGTTACTTGCTTGTAGATCATTTACAAACTGCTGCGTGGAACTGTCTGTACGTCCAGAATCAACAAGAGAGAGGAAAATCCTGATATCCCAACTGCTTGCTGCAATCAAGAGTAACTCAGTCCATGTTGATTAAGCAGGGTTCTCACATATGTAACCCATATCACTCTCCCAACATTATCCACTTGTACCAACATAGAGTAGCTTGTTTGGAATATCAGTGATCTGGCATAATTAACACATTCAGACAGTACTTTATACATCTGGTCATATATATCACATGAAGAGGGTATCTCCCAAGTTCACCATACATGACTGAATTATTAGTACTTGAGTTAAAACATAAGATTGTTCTGCAGAATTTCAAGTGAAATTGTTCCACACAATGTACAGTCTGAAAACCCCAAATGTCAGAAGCATATGTAAAGGTACTATCATTCTGTCAATCTTTGTGGTTTCGGTTTGCTTTGTATATAAACCTGAGCAGCATATTCATAGCCTTTTCTTCCTGTTGAGATAGGGATGATAGGGCTTAACTCCATGAAAGTTTGCTTGACAAGAATACTCAAAAATATTTGAAGGAGTTAACAACTTGCAGCCTTTCACCTTTATAGTACCACTATATATAACATTTCAAACCCTCTCTAGCAGCCTTAAGTGAACCTTTCCTCAAGCTTTTCTGTATTGCCCTATTATACATATGAGCATTGATTAAGTACCGCCTTAATCTAAATGCTATTTTACAAATTTTAGTCCAGAACACAATACCCGCGCAATGCACATGTAAAGCACGTGCTTCACACAATATCTCAAAAGTTATGGAACACTTCTTCACTTCAGCCTATCCAATAAGGACCCGCTGAAGAAAGCCAAAACCGCGAATAAAGATCAAGGGAAGACCCTTGACATATTGCAATAACGCGGTCTGCACATGGTCGGGTAACGAACTGCGGTATCACAGGACCAAAAGCCGGATAGTAAACCATTCAAATAAACGTATATACAGTAGGAAATACATGCCATGACCGGATTTACGTAAGTTTTCAGATATTTCCTAACTTCGGGCATATATTTCATTTGAATCTATACCTTTGAAACATATGCTCATCGTACATTTTCGTATGCACAAGCACCTCCGTCATGTATGCCCTGACCGGATTGTCAATGATTTCCAAACATAAATTGCAAAACAGATACCCCGGTAAATACATGACCATACAGTATTTCCAATGCATTCCTTTGAATTTGAATGGGTGGTGAAATTTCCGATTTTGTTCTAAGTTTACTCGGGTTGGAAACATGTGAATTTACTTAGGTGGGGAAACACATGTAAATTTTCAAATTTGCATATATTTACACACCTTAGATATTTATGTATCATATCAGATTCCAGGGGTATGTATATGAACGGTTCATACACCTTCATGTTACTCGTCCTTAAGCAAGATGATCATATGTTTCCATCATTTGAATTACTTCAATGTAATGTAATGTTCATGTAATTTCATTTTCACACATTTTAGTACGTTTGAAATCAACGTTCACATGACCTCAGTATTCTTATCACCAAAAGGGCCTGACAAAGAAAGCAGTATTACGCAAGCTAACACGCCTTATTAAGCTGCACTTGTTCTTGCTACCAGTATTAGTTACGTCTTGTCTGTGGTGTTGGCAAATCTTGTGAGGTGCATGTTTCAAGGGATTATAAGGTTCAGTGGTGAACAAAGGGCGATGCGTTGCCCCTTTGTCCCAAGTTGTTCCAATAAAATAGCACTTTATCTCTTTTGGATCACAGCCAAATACACCACACGTACCAACTCGTAATTTCTTAAGTCTGTTCAGCTCGCGCATCACTACTGTAACGTTCTTTTGACAGTACATTATTGGAATATTATTGCACTGCATGTGACCTTCCTTATACTAGTCTCACAGTGCCTGAACAATGTTATTTCTCCATTCGCTCAGCCTTTGCTGTAATAACGCCATACATAAACTCTAAAGTTGTCCACATTTGTTTCACTAACCAAAGTATACGATAACAAACAATGCCATATCAAATTATATATTCTGTGAGACATGAAATGAAAAATTGTTTTTATCGTGTAGCGATTATGACCAGATAGCACATGCGGGTGCGTTCTCTGAGTAAATCATAGGCTTGTTCGATCTCCGTGCCATTTGAGAAATTCGTCTTGATTGTCCTGTTTAAATTGACGACCCATGAACTCAGATTGCGAGTAAATATCACGTAAGTAATTGTTAATTTCCATGTCGGAGAAGTCATTCTCACAAGATATATATTCCCTTGTTTGGAGAAGGTATATGGCTATTACGCCCCAGTGTTGCTAAACATCTTGTAGACCTTTAGTCTGACACAGACGCAGACCTCGCATGTACAAGTTCAGATCTGACAGGGGCTGACAATATAGTTCCGACATGAATACAATATCTCAGTGGGTTATTGTTTTCCTAAGTAAGTGGAGTGCTTTCTACAACATTGGAGATAACTGTATCGCTGTCCTTCTGATATTCCCCCGAACGGAAGTTCTACCTGTAAGTTACAGAATTGTAGGGAATAGTCTTAAGACTTTTCTACTTTGACAAGGATTCTTCGAACTTGTAACAGTCGTTTGAGAAGATCAAACGAGAAAAGGGTAGTGCGCGATGTATCTGACGGACGTATATGGAGAACGTTCGAAGAACTTTATACATACAATAATAGAAATACCGGTTATGTTTAAAACGTACCCTCAATCTGATAGCCAGATGGATTATAGTGAAAGATCGCAGTATGTATCATCATAAACGGGCCAAGATAAAAGTACATGTCATTTATCCCCACATTATATCCCTTTTATAGGCACGGGACATCGTTGTTACAGGTGGGACAAACACGTTCTTGTAAAGGTATCTGCCGGTTTCACGCTACATACATGTGTTCAGATAATGTTTCAGATTTCTTTTTGATTTTTTTTTGTGTGTAAACATATTTTATTCAAAATAAATTGAACTAGGAATGGTAAACAAGCCGTACTGGCTTATTTGAATATCTCTCCATTTCATTGATACATGAATAAAACAAATATTAAATAATATGCAGCATGATAGCAAAGCAAGCAACCTGCGTATTAAACATTATTAATTATTTATCAAACCTATGCGATTATGTTATAAAAGTATGGGCAGATTGTTGTATGAAAGAATTTACAAGTTCATTTTTGCTTGGATTACCATTTTGGACAGAATTTACATTATATCCATGTTCGTAAAAATACATGCGATGTCTGATGTTAGAATAATAAGGACAAGTAAAGAAGTCATGTAAAGTATCCTCATAGGGGTGACCACAGGAACAGAATGGATCAACTGAAATGTGCCGTTCAAACATGTGCGCTTTCAAATTACTACACCCAAGTCTGAAGCGTGAGTGGATAATTTGGCAGAAACGTGTACCAAAGGTTTTATCAAATATAAAATTGAGTGGTTTTGATGATTGGAATGCATTCTTGAATTGGCCTATGGTTTCAATATCGTACATATTCTCAGGCAAAGCATTCCATTGTCGTATTGTATCTGGTAAAAACGAGTTGCTATACAAATCACTACGACATCTTATAGTTTGAATGTTATTACTGTTTCTTAATCTATGGTCACTTAACTGTGATACTTTTTCGGGCGGTAGATCAGTTAAATAAACTGGTGTCATATGATGAACCATTTTGTAAAATAATGATAACTTGCAAATTTGTCTACGGTCAACTAGAATAATCATGTTGTTAGTGCCGCTTCCTTAAAAAATGACCTAAACAGGATATCTCACTGGGCTGAAAAATGGCAGGTTAGCTTTGATCCTGGTAAGACTGAAGCTGTTTTATTCACTCGCGGAAATACCGTAATCAATTTCCAATTCCTAAGCTTAAAATGCATGGAGTAGACATTACTGAAGTCGGCTACTATAAACACCTAGGAGTAACCTTGCAATCAGACTCAATGATATCATTTATGTAAACTAAAAACAGTAATGGCCCAAGGACAGATCCTTGTAGCACCCCAACAGTGACTTTCTTTAGATCTGAATTGTAATATATAGCTACTCTCTGTAATCTATTGTCAAGATAACTGGAAAACCAATCAAGTAACTTACCCTTAATACCATAAGCTTCTAATTTCGCTATGCTTCCCTTATGCCAAACCTTGTCAAAAGCCTTGCTTATGTCACAGAAAACTGCCCTGACTTCTTTGCCATTGTCTAATGCATGTAGTATAAAATCATACAAGTATGTCAGTTGGTATACAGTACCATCCCCTGGCATGAATCCTGACTGCAAATCGGTCAATACGTTATTATCTAAAAAAAAGTTAAACACATGTTTAAAATACATTTCTCAAATACCTTTTTGATAAACAGCTGGTAAGAGCAACTGGTCTGTAGATTTTACATTCATTAAAACTACCTTTTGTATGAATAGGAGTGACAATAGCTTCCTTCGATATTGTTGGGAATTTACAATATTCTAGGGATAAATTGAATAGATTAGTAAGAGGAGTACAAAGGGATGGCACAATCATTTTGATAAATCTGTTACCTATTTTGTCTGGTCCACTGGCTTTGGAAATATCAACTGATAATAGGATGTCTCTTACTTCTTGTGTAATCAATACAATAGAAAACTTGCGACGCAAGTTCTCCTCCATCACAACAGAGACCATATAATCTATCATATGGCCTTTGATCACACATATAATTGTATAGATACCCAGTGATTATTGATAGCGATGAAGCAACTTATCAAAATTTACGGCCAACAGTATCATCTGCATTACTCTCTTACATAAGGTGAAATATCACAGGGTTGTCATGGTAACGATAATTTGGCATACTATTTATTGTGTTATTCTTTAATCTGCGATTAGAATTTAAATCAGCTTTGACGTGAGCATGTTAAGAAAAAAGAAGCTGTAAAACGAAATGTATTGTGATCGAACCTATAGGCCTTTGTAAAAGCGAGTTTCAAGCAACCTACATAAAAACCTGTTTTTTTATCTATCTAATCCATGGCACGATTCCGACCATATCATGGGCATGTGTTTGTGAATCATAATCAAATAGTGATGTTACAAGACGTCCATGCCGCGTCAACAACACATGCAAACAGGGGCGTAGCTTCCATTATAAAAAAACAGCACGAGCTTACACATGATCTTTGCTAAAACATTCTTCTAAATCTTGCCAAAAATACCTACAAACACGTTCCATTTTTAAAGTGGAAATCCCTCTATGAATCATATTGACTACAGAATTCTTTGAGTAAAGTATTACCATGTACAGTAAACAGGTTATTCTTCATATCATAGCTTTCAGTGATGATTGTTTTTCCATCGACATGTATGTGGATGTTTTGTTACAGTCATGATTATATGTGAATCATCACTGAAATGCAATTGTTTACTTTTCATTTTTTTATAATTCATTTTAGATAAAAACACCAAATACTCGATGTATGGTATTGTATCAATGCAACAGACATGTGTAAACTATGTCCAAACATATTTGTATATGAGGAAATCACTTCCGTCCGTATCCCCCCTGAATTTTAACGATGAGGAAAACTGTCTTTGACTGGCATTTTTAAAAGTAGAATATGTCTTTCAGTATGTTCAGATGCAATTAACAAAACACGTTAAAACTCATCCTTATCAGATGAGGAATATATATTCATGTGATATGATTTGACTAGAAGGAAATTTAAGAGATGGAAACAAAATAGGTCATACAGTATATTCCGTAGGGTAACTGAAATTTGACAAAACTTCCGTATGGGATAATACCTGTATTCCGAATCAAAAACAGGTCATACCAAGTATGTGCATGTTCAAACATTTACAACAGTAATTTACACAGGGAATCATTAATACATTGTAATCATCTTTTATGAAAGTATAGATAATGAAATTTGTTTAGTTATGATCAGTCGGATAACTCATGCAAGTGAGCACTAAAATTAGGGACCTACAGGTTCATGCCTGTGTGAACACATCTGTCTGTGTTTTATTGTAATTAGCAGTGTCTCCTTGTATAGCATATATAAGAAGTGTACCTAAGGTCAGTTATTTAAACTGTTATGTAATTTCCATTACAAAAAGTATGAACGATATTACCTACTGGTCAGAAAGACTTATCAGTACCCCAACACCGACCTACCGCCAACACCACCCTAGGCCTACCCCATGCCACACCGTCTCCCTCGCACACACACACACACTCCCTAATATACATATCGCTCTGGCCCATAAACCCGATATTTAAACCTTTTAAACAGACATCATGTGTATGTCAAGAAAGACACGAGCGTTAATAGTGGTGCTCTGTCTTGGGTATCACTTCACCATGTGTTTCTAATTATCTCAGTACATTATGGCGTGGTCGGACGCGCTAACGAACCCTATGTGACAGTTATATTACAGAACCATTGAAATACATGTTAAAGTAGTGTCAATCTTGTAACACTCTATTTATCCATTACCAACCATTTACGCATGTACTAAACAATGGCCAGATTTACACACCTGTGAAATACATGTAAATGCAGAGTTGAATTTTCATTTATTTGAACACCCCTTTAAACGTGTGTAAATCTGACGGCCAGATGATACGTAGATTTCAAACGTTGTTCATATGGCCGCCCGATGAAACGAGTATTTCCTGACGTTAGTAAATTTGGGTAACACAGTCATTTTGTGTGGTGTATTTGTTACAAGAATTAATGCCCAGCCATAACTTGCTATTATTGTTTTGTTTTACATTCAGTTAGGAGGACCTCCTTTTTGCGCAATAGGATCTTAAAATGATCCACGCTCACATACACACACACAGCACACATCAGTGTAGAAAATTATATTGTCGAAGATGTTGAAAGCGATGTGTATAGCACACACACAGCGGGGAAGATACACCAGAAGTATGACATGATGCGCAACAGGATACTTACGTGGAGTATTACAAAACTGTAACCATTAAAAGAAATATAACACAACGCTTGATTGTCAGATATCCGGGACGATTCACAATAAGAACGGTACGATGCGTGTCATAATATTGACATGGAGCACTACAAGCAAACAAACTCAGGTTTTATTGTCAAACTCATGTGAAGTATATTCATCAACTTCAGAACATTAAAATATTGTTTGTTTGTTTGTTTGTTGTTATCACGCCGCACTCAGCACCCCAGCTATATGGCGGCAGTATGGAGATAATCGACACATGAGCAGACAATCAAGTGATCAACATCATGGACATGTCTGTAAGTCTGGTTTGGGCCAGACGGTCTTGCTAACAAGTGCATCTGCGCAAATGATACGATGACATACATCATCCAAGTCAGCTAGCCTGATACCCGATCGTCGTCTCTGACGACAAGCAGTGGTTGCTAAAGACCACTTCTAACAACGATCTTAACGGGTGTATGAGTCCTGTGTACCTGGCATATCAATATTACCTTAACACACTGCAGCGCAAGAATAAATATAATACCGACAGTGAGTAAAATGTTTTATTTGGAACCTAAACAATGTGCATGATACACGATACATGAACCTGAGCATAAACGATACATGTAGATGGGCATAAACACTTCATGTACATGGGCATAAACGCTACATGAACATGGGCATAAACGATACATGTACATGGGTATAAACAATACATATACATGGACATAACGAAACATGTACATGGGCATAAACGATATGTGAACATGGGCATAAACAATACATGCCCATGCCCATTACATGTACATAGGCATAAAAGATAGATGTACAGGGGAATAAACGATACATGTACATGGACATAAACGATAGATGTACATGAGCATAAACGAAACCAACGAAACATGTACATAAGCATAAAAGATGCTAGCTAACTGTATAACACGACAATAAAACAAAGGGTTTCCATCTGTACAGGTAACTGACGTTTCCATACATATTCAATGCAAAGGAGTGGATGCTCTGTAAATACTTTCTCAAAAGAGGTCGAAGTCAAACAATTCATCGAAAAGAAACAACGAATAAGGATTCTGGAAGATGTTCTGTTGAGGTGGTTGATAATCTGTAAAAGAAATCAGACATTTTAGTTAATGTTTTGCTTCAATGTGTGGCATGAAGGAGAATGAATTGGTATCAATAATTTCATCTCGAGTTATACATTTATATGTAACTGTTTAAGCTGTCGTAGCACTGATGGCATTATAGACAGGTTCTCTCCACTTTTACTCACTCAACCAATCATTCAGTATTTTTATCCCCGACACACAAGATATCAAGATCAAGATAGTTTATTGCACATAAGGCCTCCGGGCCGTACACTCATTATTATAATGACAGATAAAGTATGGACAGTGTAACAGTGCATATAGTGGAAAGCATCCACCTTTCAATGTAGCTTACAGACCTCTCCTATTCCGTTTATGACGAATGCATTTAAATTATTAAGTTTTTGGTATGAGTTGGTATATAGAGAATTTCACCCAAACGTCTACTGGCATCAGTTATATCATATATGTTTGATATCAGAAGACACGAAGGTGAGATTTTATTTATCATCAAAAAACACTCTTCATTAGTTTTTACTGACAAATGTACATCTCTAAACACGGCACTGCAATTAGACTGGCAGTGCAGCGATGTAATATCACTATGACGTCATCACCTTTATGACGTCATAATATTGTGAGTCATGTAATTGATGACGACAGTGTATCGTACAAAATCTACTGATCTTAAACAGGCAATATATCCAGTGTAACAGAGTTTTGGATGAAAAAATAGATCATGTGCATATTTACAAATTTGAAGTTGCGTCCCTTATATATGCCAGAAACTATTCTGGGTTCGATTCTCATTATATTTCTAGGCTTGTCAGCACCATATAACTCTGCTCTTGTGCCTCACCAAAACAGCTAGGGCATGATGTTCAATACACTAAAATGAAACGCCGTTATAAAGTTTTAACAATTTTTAAGATGTGATGTTAAACTATTAACATGCTGACTCAAATTAAGGACATAAAATACTTACAGTAGCAACTTCTATTCAGATATGTGGCCACGAAGGGTGGATAACATGCGCAGTAGTATGACCCATTGGTGTTTACGCATGCGCCTGTCGGGCCGTACTGGCCGTACGAAGGGTTGTAAGCGTAACCGCAGATGTACGGGTTGGCGGCACACTCGTCTACATCTGCGGCAAAACAAAATCGACATTGGGACGTAAATAAACATCTTCTCTTGCCTTAGAAAGCTAAGGGCTTATATTTCCACATAAAACAATAGACATACCCATATGTTGACATGTGAGCTGACAATCTGCTTACGCATAAGACACGAGGGCTCAAACATATACTTAGATGTTTCACGAATCTGAGGATTATTATGTGAAGCCACAACCTGGACGGGCAGTAGCCACACACCTTCCATTCATTTTATGTTTTATGTTCTACCCACTTAAATGAAACTAACCTCCATCGTCTGCTTCACATCATCTCTCCTGGTCTAATTTGCGACTTGACCAAAACACTCCTATCATGTGAATCAAATTTGCTTGGTCAAATCTTCAATCATTCAGCGTTAAGACCTTGCAACTAGTTTGTAACACGTTTAAGGATATTTCACTACCTTGGGCTTCAGACAAATCTGTCTGTGAAGATTATTTCCTTAGCACGTTCAGGCCTTCGTTTAAAGACAAGACAAACCAACATACCCATTCATGTAGATGGAAACCTCTCTAACTTGATGTTGTATACCTACCTTGAGCATCAGTGTGTGGTAGACGGATCCCAACCACAAAGACGAGGACGGCAATCATCAACGGGATAGTGTTGGTCTGCATTGTGCGAGGTATAGCCCTGGGTACTGCAAGGTAGGTCTCTACAGGTCTTATATGGCATGCATTGTCTATTTAGAGGGACGAAAACAACTTGAACTTTGGTTCAACAAAGAAACAATTCGATCAGTCTCTAAGGTCACTGTTATAGCTTCTCAAATATATAAATACAAATATGTTCTAAGCAAGTGATACCTGAGTGTAAACATGGCTTATGGGCATTATGGAGTATGTTGATGCTGGTTTGTGTTGATGTTTTTTGGGCCCGAGGCAAATGCCGTGAAAATATATACATACGATTTCTGACCGCATACTTGCAAGACACCGCAAACAATTGCCCGTGGCTGTTTATGCCGGACATTTCCATCATACCTTTGTGTTGGTAATGTGTAAATATTGTACTAATCAGGAGTTAGATGATGAATATTATTTCTTGCTTGTTTGTCCATTGTATGCACATATCAGAAAAGAATACATAAAGAAATATTTCTACTTGAACCCCCGAATAGACAAATTCTATACCCTCATGGCATCCCAAAATCAAACAGCCACAAAATACCTTGCACTGTATATATACCATGCCATGAATATGAGATCCTCTGCACTACAGATGTGATATTAATTACTATATATTCATTTATATTGCACCCTCTGCTACTGTATGTTAAATATACTATAGGCCTACGGCCTCTTCAGTACTGTAAATAAAGATTGATTGATTGATTGATTGATTGATAAATATAGTTTGGGAGCCTACTCAGTATACGTAAGACAGTTTAATCTGTATTCCCCCCTGTACCTAGTATTGTGATCTTCCTTCAGTTGTTGGCGATCTATAGCTCATTTTATATTGTATTTTTGCGTGTAGATGTATATTCTTATGATATCATGCTAGTTTCAATTCTTAATCTGTGATGAACAACGATGATAGTTCTATGGATATACAACTTCTTTAATATAATATGAGCGACGTTTCATCATTTGCTTGATAACGGTGTTAATATCTACACCGAAACGTCGCTCATATTATGTTAAGGAAGTTGTATATCCATAGAACTCTCCTCGTTGTTCATCACACCAACTTCTAAATGCCACTCAAACAAGTTAATCTGTGATGGTCTAGTTTCATTGTCCTTTGTCGACAGATATTTATGTCGTCTGATTTTGTTGTTATTAATATGCAACTTTCACAGTCACGATATCGCTGAGATAATGCCGATGTGATTAAAAATATAATTCATTCATTCATTCATTAAATCTGTAGAAACAGAATCATTTGATGCATACACTACAAGTGTTGGAAATGCAACCAGACTCTATTTCTATGGGCGTATGTGTTACCTGTACCTCTGGAAAGAACTCCACATCTATAATATAGATTATAGCATACAAACCAGTTGTTGATAAAAGAAACAACAATGAAGGCAGCAGAGTCAGAATGAACCAAATCAACAGAGCATTTTCACATTCGTTCAGAAATTACTTCTAAAAGCAGAGTCAGTTATACAATTTCGACTGTAGCAATGGCATGTGTTTATGGATCACAATCACATAGCGACAATACGGTATTTACTGAAAGGCACAAACTTATCTAAAGCTAATCAGTTGTTCAACTGATTTGAAAGCCCAGTTTGATACAGATCTTTTAATAATGTTAAAAGCTTAGTTTGAACCCGTCAGCACTAATGATGAAAGATCATGAATCGAATCAGTACACAAGAATCCACACAGTGGTTGACAACGAGATTGTTAAATAACGCTTGTGGTTACTTTGCTTGTAGTTACTTTGCTTGTAGTTACTTTGCTTGTAGTTACTTTGCTTGTAGGTACTGCTTGTAGTTACTTTGTAGTTACTTTGCTTGTAGTTACTTTGCTTGTAGTTACTTTGCTTGTAGTTACTTTGCTTGTAGTTACTTTGCTTGTAGTTACTTTGTAGTTACTTTGCTTGTAGTTACTTTGCTTGTAGTTACTTTGCTTGTAGTTACTTTGCTTGTAGTTACTTTGCTTGTGGTTACTTTGCTTGTAGTTACTTTGCTTTCAGTAACATCACTCACTCACGGGCAGTCAGCTGCACACAGTCTACCCATGTGGAGAATCGAACGCGGGTCAACGCCATGTACTCGTAACCTCAAGGCCATCTCACCGGTTTGCATAAACGTGTATGCATAAATGAAATTAGACGTTTCTTTTGACAAATCAAAATAAAACATATTACACTTACGTTGCGTAAAACAATGTTGAAACCTGTTTCGTTTTATCAGTCGAGAAAAAATATACAATTTCATTTATGTCTTCCGTGTGCCATGAACTACAGTTTGAGATACTGCAATTTTACAATTCTTGCCATGTTTTCGATAACAAGGTCGGAATACTGTGATTGACAGTGTGCGGTTTATGTTGACACTGACGGATGAGGCAAGGGTAGAGAAGGGGTCGGGAAAAGAAACAATGAACATCACAATGCAGCATGTTTGACAAACTTTATCATGAAGCAGATTGGTTAATCGTCTCATTCGCATTACTCTCTTTGTCCTTGTTTGAAGTCATTTGATGTGTTGGACCTTTATAGGTCCAATTCGCCCTTAAATTCAAATACCATACTACACCAAGCATGTTTGTGTCCCACGTATACACATATATCCAAGATACAATTGTAATTGGAATCTGTGTATCAGGATATACTACGTTCGTTTCAATGGTTAAGAGTATTACAATTCCATGCTGCAATGGCCCGTCAATTCAGTGAAGGCTTGACACATTTTCAGAAATGCTGATATTGACAGAAGCAGTCATAAAATCTCTGTTTCAAGCCGACGGTCAATACAGACAAGATTTATGGATGTCAGCTTCTTTGTTTTGAGGAACACGAAGTTTCGAAGTATAAACCTACTCCTTCTGTTTGATGTAAATGATGACATTCAACCACTTCATTGGATTTATCCTAATAACTCTCTCTAGATCTGACATCAAATCACATATACACCATGTCTCAATTTGGGCTCTCTGAATAATAATATCCAGCATGGTGTCATGCGTCAGCATATGTTCCACCGAGTGTCACACTACTGAGAGGCAACACTGTGACCAAAGAACACGTTACATCTGTAACTAAAATGCTGTTGAGAAAACGTATAATCGTTTGTATAACTGTCCTAACTGGCCCCAAGTGTGATGATGGAGTTGTATAATCAGGGATTTCTACAGCTTCTTTTGGTCAGATGGCCGGCCATTCCTTAGGTGGGTCTGCACCATCGCCGCTGTTTCATTCCATGTTTGTTAAGGTTTATAGTTAACTATAGTTAATGTGCTTCGTACTTGAGTGTATCAATCCTTGGGGTGGAACTTGGGTCTTCGCCGTGACGAGCGAACGTTTTAACCAGTAAGCTACCGCCCCTCTACCCACAGAAAATAGTTCGCTCTGACGTGGTTTGTGTCTCAGTACAAATTCAGACATAAGTATATATTGTCAATTGTTCACCTGCAATAAACAGGGAACGTATGTATGGCACAAGACAAAATAGGGAAATGCATCGAAAATCATTTTGTCAGTGAAGCATCATATTTTTAAAACATAAAAATCACTTTTGATTTCTGTGTGACAATGTAGAAATAGAAGGTAGCACAGCGGAATCAGCTCTTGACAAACCGTTATCACCACTGCTCACGCCGTAGAGGGATTACAAACAAACCATCGGTAATTCTCGGGATTTTATGCAAAAATGGAAACTAAGGTTGTCAACGAAGTTGGTTGGTTGGTGTTCAACGCCGCACTCAGCAATATTCCAACTCTATGCCGGTGATTTGTACGTATATATAATACATATACTCGAGTCTGTACCAGCCAATCCAGTGATCAAGAGCATGAGCATCGATCTGCGAAATTGGGATGCGATGACATGAGTCAACGAAGTCAGCGAGCCTGACCACCCGATCCCGTTAGTCGCCTCATACGACAAGCATGGGTTGCTGAAGACCAGTTCTAATCCGGATGTTCACAGTTCTGTACATGATGAGGTCATTTTGCAATTAATATGATGAAATTGTCATCCATAAAGTTTCACCGTTTATTGCTAAAATGAGTGAGTGAGTGAGTTAAGATTTAACGTCACATCGGCAATATTTCAGCCATATCGTGGACGAGAACAATTAATTTTATGCATAGTAAGCAATGGTAAACTATAAACACCTGTCAACGAAGGACAGTAAAATACCTAGATTATCACAGATTCGAATTTAAAACTAGTAATTAAATCTAAAACAGTTTAACTATAGATGACAATACAAGGTAAAAACAGGCTATATATTGCCAACAAGTGAAGGTAGATCACCATACTAGGAACCATGGGGACTTACTTATTGCTAAAATGGTGATGTAAATCATGCTGCAGATTTGAACAGGAAGCCAGATACCCATGCTATCTTGTGTGGAGTCCCAACTTACGTTACTGGTGATCTATAGCTTCTTTTTATATTGTATTGATATTTATTGTCATATTTTATGGTTATCTGTCATATTCTAATTTTGCACTGTCCTTTGTTGACCGATTTAATTGTCGAACAGTTTTGGTTTTTGTATAACATGTTAGTCACGATATGGCTGAAATATTGCTGACGAGACATAAAATATTAACTCGTTCGCGGCCTAGCTGTCGGGCTGTTAGTGATGATTGGTTATGTCTGCCGTTATTTAAACTGTTGTAAATAATATTGTTTAGCACAAAATGTGTGACATGGTTATAGATATGATTGTATTCATGATGAACATATTTATACGTATAAAAATATCTCGTCCCTATATGTCTGAAATGTCGTCGAGGCGACGTTACATTTTAACTCGCACCTTTCTCTGTGAATGCACGGGTTGCTGTCTCAGTGCTAAAAAAAATCTAGTAGAGTTATTGGCATTCTTGGAGTTGGTGAGTCAATAATGAAGTACAACAAGTATCGAAAACAACGTATAATTTATTGTATTATTATTATGTTTTACAGATTAAAGATAATATGCAGCAGAGAGGGTTCGGGTGATCCTGGCACAGTCAGGCTGGTAAGGCTCATCATCAGCTCAGGGCCCTTGCCCCCTCTACACGCAGCCCAGACAGCGAATGGGACTTCTCCCAGGAAACGCTGCCTAGTCGAACCCACCAAGAACTTTCCGAGAATATGAAGGCTCCCCAACACTGCAGCCTTCTGCATTACCCAGAGTGTCAGAAGGGCTGTACTCCCGGTGGAGAACCCGGGCACTCTCCTGATCTGCGCCAAGAGATCAGGAGGTACCAAACCTAGAGCACCGAGAACAATGGGGAGCCTGACGACAGTGTACTTGGGATGCAAGCGAGACATTTCAAAGGCGAGGTCCGCATACTTAGTATGCTTTTCCTGAATCTTGCCAATCACATTGGTGTCAAAAGGGACAGAAAATTCAATGATATATATAAATTCATTGGCTTTATCAAAAAGGACAAGATCAGGTTTGTTGGCTGGAATTCTCCTCAGGCTGTATATGGGCCTATTCCAGAGAAGTTTGAAAGCATCATTTTCCATGACGCCCTGGACATGTTCAGGGTCGTACCATGGATGGACCTCGGAGTCAAAGCCACAGGCATGTCGGAGACGGTAGTAAAAGCAACGAGCCATGCCATCATGTCGTTTAAGATATGCTGTTTGTGCCAAGGAAGGGCATTCACTGACAAGGTGTTGGACAGTCTCTGTGAATTCATTGCAAAGTCGACATTTCATGTTGATATTTTCTTTAAGAATCACATTTAGGCGATTACGAGTGGGAAGTGACTGGTCCTGAGCAGCAAAAAGGGAGCCCTCAGTTTCACATTTAAGACCAGCTGACTTCATCCAGGCGAAGGAGTCGGTGGGATTGCTATTCTGTTCCACACACTGCATGTACACGCGATGCAGTGGCTTCTCAGAAAGCTTCTCCACAAAAGACCGACTCTGGGCAGACTTGGTGAAGGACTTCACCTGGTTTACTCCCATCACTGTACCGTCCAGCAGTACATTGCCATCAGCCAAGTCAACCTCAAATTTCAGATTCTGTCCAACAACCTTGGCACGCTTAAAATAGCTGTGGAATTCCTTGCTTTCATCATGAGTCTTCACATGCATCACCAGAGGATCATCCGATAAATAAATATGTGCAAAAGTACACAATAAAATTCTGTCATGAAGAGCCTCCACATTAATCAAACCCCGACCACCAGAATTGATTGGCATATATAAACGGTTAAGAGAGGAACGAGGGTGGTGGGCTCTGTTATCAGACATGATCCTCCTGGTCAGGCGGTCAAGACACTGGATGTCTTGTTTCGTCCAGTCAACTACTCCAAAGGAATAGGAGAGGACAGGCACAGCAAAAGTATTGGTGGCTTTGACCTTGTTTCGAGCATTTAGCTCTGAGCTCCAGATTTTCTTTAAGCGAGATTTGTACTCGGCTCGAAGTTTGTCTTGAATTTGGGCATTCTGGAGCTTGTCTCGAACTTGCATTCCAAGATAGGTGTAGGCCTGATCTTCCACAAAATGCTGAATAACTCCTCCCCCTTGTAACTTGACCGATCCATCATTAACTACCTTGCCACGTTTCAAATGAAGAGTATTACATTTGTCGAGGCCAAATGTCATGCCAATATCATTAGAAAAGGACTCGACAAGGAGAACCTGCTCTTTCAACTTGGTATCTCCTTTGGCAAGGAGCTCGATGTCATCCATGTAAAGGAGATGAGTAAGAGGTGTTGGGGATCTGTGCTGAGGAGGTGCGGGATGGTAACCCTCCTCTTTCTTGAGCAGAAAGCTCAAAGGATTTAAAGACAGACAAAAAAGCAAAGGACTAAAAGAATCCCCCTGGAAAATCCCCCTTCTGATTGGAATAGATTCCGAAGTCTGCACCTGCCCTTGCCAGTACATCTCAAGTTGAGTCGACCAGCAACTCATTAAAGACTTGAGAAAATCAAGTAGTCGCTCAGGGAGGTCAATACAATGAAGAGACTTCAGAATCCATTCGTGAGGAACAGAGTCGTATGCTTTCTTGTAGTCAATCCAGCACATGGAGAGGTTGCGGTGATATGCTTTAGCCTCTTCCAAAATCATTTTCTGTACAAGAAGTTGATCCTTGCACCCCCAACATCCCTTTCTTGCTCCCTTCTGCTCTCTGTAAATGATATCATTGGAAGAGCAGTAAGATGACACGAGGTTTGTCAAACACCCTGTGAATATTTTGTATTGTGTATTCAAACATGTGATAGGGCGGAAGTTTTTGGGATCAGTCAAGTCTCCTTTCTTGGGGAGAAGTATTGTGCGACCTTTGCAGAACCATGGAGGAACATCACCTGTGTCCACGAGAGAATTGAAACAGTGTAGTAATGGTGTTTGGAAACAGGGGAACAGTTTCCAATACCGGTTTCGAATGCCATCAGGCCCTGGAGCTGTATTAGATTTGGACTTTTTTTATAACATTTTTCAGGCAATCTGGTGAGATGTAACAGACAAACGACCTAGTTACCTTCTCATGCATTGCATGGTCATAATCACGGACCCATGGTGCCTCAAGGTTACAGTTGCCGGGTACAGACCACAACCGTTTCCAGAACCTTTCATTGGCATCCATGGGAGGCCATTTGTCATGTTCACCATCACCCTTTGTTTTCAGTTATTATTATTATTATTATTATTATGTTTTACAGATTAAAGATAATATGCAGCAGAGAGGGTTCGGGTGATCCTGGCACAGTCAGGCTGGTAAGGCTCATCATCAGCTCAGGGCCCTTGCCCCCTCTACACGCAGCCCAGACAGCGAATGGGACTTCTCCCAGGAAACGCTGCCTAGTCGAACCCACCAAGAACTTTCCGGAGAATATGAAGGCTCCCCAAAACTGCAGCTTTCTGCATTACCCAGAGTGTCAGAAGGGCTGTGCTCCCGGTGGAGAACCCGGGCACTCTCCTGATCTGCGCCAAGAGATCAGGAGGTACCAAACCTAGAGCACCGAGAACAATGGGGAGCCTGACGACAGTGTACTTGGGATGCAAGCGAGACATTTCAAAGGCGAGGTCCGCATACTTAGTATGCTTTTCCTGAATCTTGCCAATCACATTGGTGTCAAAAGGGGACAGAAAATTATTATTATTATTATCATTATTATTAAGGTGATTGAGAACATCTGATATTTGTTATCTTTGCACCGCAAGTGTCATTTATTTGGATAACATATTTGACAAATAGCATATGTTACATATAATACACACATTACATATCTATCTATAATTACAAAATTACATATAATTGTCAATACATGTGATAGCCCAACAAGATGTGAAATAGCATTATGGTACTCAAACTGTCTCTTCTCTCTTTCTTCGCCTACTGGGCAGGCAGATCGCTGTTGTGGTAGGGCTGGGATGTTCTTGGATCTGGACATGTAGAGGGATTTGTGGATCCTGTAGAAGCCGACCGCAGAAATCTTCAGTTTCACCTGGTCTTAGCCCTCTCTCAGCGTTTGAGATGCCCCCTTATCCCCCTATTGTCTGACTAATCAGCACGCGTAGGTAAAACAATAGGTGCTGAATGGGGTCTTCCTATTTGACCAGCACCTATTGTTTCATGTGTAAAATCACTGATTGGTCAGACAACGAAAAAGAGTGGTCAGAAAAAAGTGGAAACGACTAAAAGGTTGTAGCACTCTGTATTACCATGCCCTTGAACATTATTCTTAGAAGTATATATTTGACATATTTGGCATTACAGTGCCACGGATAAAACATATGCAGTGGCTTGGCACTCTTAATGCACTTCCGTTTGACGTTAAATGAACCGATGTATCAACCGATGTATTTTTCAAACTACTATCGTTAAAAAAGTCATTGGGAATCGTATGGTATTAAATGGACATAAAAACTTAACTTTGTTAATATTAAACTGGACATCAAACTACGAATCCATATGAAAATTAATTTACCCGTCACACCAGATGACTGAATAATCAAAATGTCAACCAATCGTACTTGTTGAGT
Source organism: Haliotis rubra (assembly GCF_003918875.1). Taxonomy (NCBI): domain Eukaryota; kingdom Metazoa; phylum Mollusca; class Gastropoda; order Lepetellida; family Haliotidae; genus Haliotis; species Haliotis rubra. The sequence continues at coordinate 43,799 of NW_025765373.1, read as the reverse complement.
ACCATGCTGAGTTACAGTATAAAATGATGATGAACTAGATACTTTTCATTCTCGTGGTGTGTCTCTGTAATAATCCATCACTACAAAATATTGTCGACACAAAGATATTCATTTATTCATTACCGAAACAAATCATCATGTGAAAAAGTATTAATATTATTATATTTCAGCCACATATTCATTTCAGTGATTGTGAACTGAACCAAAAATGTTCGTTAACGAATCTATATAGTCGAGTTCACTTTCAAACGAATAAAAATGGCGTGTTTACAATGATCAATGAACTATGTCCACTTAACGTCAAATTTCATTTCAAAATAGAGTGAGTGGGGGTGGCGTGTGTCAGAAATAGGCTTCACACATTGTTCCCACGTGGTGAATCGAGCCCGGGTCTTCAACGTGACGGGCAAATGCTTTACCACTATTATATTTCAGCCACATAGTCATTTCAGTGTTTGTGTACTGAACCAAAAATGTTCGTTGATGGATCTATATAATCAAGTACACTTTCAAACGAATGAAAAGGCAGTATTTAAATAGGCTTCACACATTTACCCACTTGGTGAATCGAGCCCGGGTTTTCAACGTGACGAGCAAATGCTTTACCACTATTATATTTCAGCCACATGGTCATTCAGTGATTGTGTACTGAACCAAAAATGTTCGTTGATGGATCTATATAATCCAGTACACTTTCAAACGAATGAAAAGGCAGTATTTAAAATGATCAAAGAAGTATGTCCACTTTATTATCAAATTTCATTTCAAAATAGAGTGAGTGAGTGAATTTAGTTCCACGCAGCTTTTAGCAATATACCAGCCTCGTGGTTAAAGCGGTCGATCGATTCCTCACATTGGTTCAATAATGATAGTGATAGTGCTGGAATATTCTTTAAACCGACGTAAAACTAAACTCACTCACTCAATCTTAATCGGCTTTTTTATTTTTAGTGTTCTACATTTTAGTCCTCGGCTTACACTACTGCGCTTTTCAATGACACTTCACTTTGCACTGGGAAAGGGACAAGGCAAGTAATTTAAAGGTAGGTAGAGACAGTTAATATTGTTTTCTATTTATGCCAGTGTAATGTATAAATCACTGAAGGTTTATATGTCTTGTTAATGTTATATTACGTATACTAGTGTTTGTGTGTGCGTGCGTGCGTGTGTGCGTGCGTGCGTGTAAGATATGCCCACACCTAAACTATTTATACAGTACCTATAATTTCATGACTAAGTACCTGGTAATATTGTTAATTACATTTGCCCTTTCTTCAAACATTATCTGAAAACTTATATCCCAAACCATTATGTAAAGAAACCCAATCTTTTGACGAATTGTTTAACTGTGAACGAACTAGTGTGTGTGTTTTTATAAAATAAAACTGTGTTTATTTTGTAGTACTATCATGAAAACTGTACAATCTTCCTTGTAAACCATCCCGCCATCCCATGAATTCTCAACTGTATATTTGTACCTCTTATGCCGAGTGTCCCGGCCTGAGCGTAATAAAAGTTCTGTTCTGCCCTTGTCCCAAACGCGTTCCAGATGACCCTATCAGATTGCCGCATCCAAATATATTCTTCTGCTTCAGACAAGTAGTAAACAAGGGATCGCACTGGCTCAACAACAATTACTCTGAAGATTTTCGTTATATTCAACAGAAATCAAATGTCACAAAATAAAAATGAACCTCCTTCATTCCAGCCAGCGGAATACTAAGCCAATGTTGGTACATTCAAGAAACACGCTTCTCGTCACTATAATGTTGGAGTTACCCCGACCTCAAAGTACCTAGCTGGCATAAAGAGTCTTCCAATTTCAATCATACACCTTGATAAAGTTTCTCTGGACACTGTGATATTCAAGACTTCATTTAGAGCAAAATTCCTGGTAGCTTCCTTTTGAAAGCATAACAAGGTGTCTTCCTAGCGGACCGCCTCCGTGGTGTAGTGGTTAGAGCGGAGGGCGGAAGGTCGCGGGTTCGATCCCCTTCCTCGTCATACCAAAACACGTTAAAATATGGTACTTGTTCATCCCTGCCTGGCGCTCGGCATTCATGGGTACATCAAGGACTGGTCGGCTCGGAGTCAGTATAATGTGCCTGAGTGGGGTATTCATGCTTCACTTCAGTATGGTATCTCAGTGGGCTAGCACTATAAAACCAGCTTCAGTCTGGGCTAGTACAAGCAGCCGCACCTACACATACACACGCATGCACGTCGTCATATGAGCAAAATATTCTCAAGCACGACGTTAAACCCAATATCACCTCACCTCACCTCACCTCACCTCACCCCGTCTTCCTAGCGGGGGATAAATGCACAATGGTTGATGACATAGGTTTTTAAAAAGTTGTGAATTTATAATATAGTGTACATTAATAATAGTCTTGCAATTGAAATGAAACATTCCCACTGTGCCGAACTCAAACCTTGTTACGATTCGAAAGAGAATGTGTGACAGAGGCAGACCATGTAATCAGTGCAACGATTGTCTCAGTTGTGACAGCTTGGATGTATTCGTTGGAAACAGGTCAGATAAATCGAAAGCAGAAGAAGAAATATACACTGTGAGGAAGGATAAGTATTCGTGAGTACTAATATAATTTATTGTAAAATTGACACATTCGGCCACGTATTTCAGTAGGGCAAAAATATCCCAGCCAGATATGTTTTTGCAGACATGCATTTCAACCCCGTTGATGTGTCCCAGATCAGTGGTATCTCACGTATCCTAAAGGTTGATGGAATTTACTGAATACATGACGTACTTTCTCACAACACTGTTCTATCACTAACCTACTGGGCCTTAGGCGTGTAATTATGGCAAACTGTTGTTTAACAAGCCCTGTTGTTATGACCACACTGTCAGAGTTACAAGTTATTCTGTCAACACAATTTCCCCGGACGGTGGTAGAATCGAGAGTGTCGAAAATAGTATAGGAAAGTTTGAGTTCCTCGATATAAAAGTTCTGAGCTTTTGCATTGCTACAATCCTGGTATGGGTTACAAGAAAACATCATTTTCATACATTGTCGATTTTAATTTGCCGGATCACTCATTTTATTTGCAAATAACGTATACGTTGAGAAAAACTGTTCCAATATGATCCATATAGTTATGTAATCACGAAACAATGATCGCATGTGATACAATCTATATATTGCTCAAAATCAGCGCTAATGTGCATACTTAATATGGCCATGCTATGCATAAGTTGTAACAGTTGGGTTGTTTTGTTCTTTTTAAATTTATTTTTTATTACATTCATTAATTTATCATCTATTTATTCTTTTTAATTTTTTCATTAATATCATTTTGTATGTATTCATTCATGGTTTATTATTATTATTTTTTTATTATATTTTTGGGGGTGGGGGTGGAGGTTGGTTGTTAGTTTTGTTTCTTGACTTCCTTGTTGTATCTTTCCGCCCGGGTGTGTGTTCATTGGTTATCGCTGCGATTGAGGAACAGCAGCAGCAGCAGCACAGGGGCCATTCTTATTCGAATAAATATCGTTATGTGTTTGACATTTGGAAGTGATACACATGAAAGTGAAGATATACTGATGTCAGCTTTTGTAGTCATCATTTTGTTATCATGTGAGTGTAAAAATAGGGACCAGGTAAATGTAAAACAACACAGTGACATGATATAAGGAGTGATAATGACTACATGGACATGGCTGTTTAATTAAGATTGCTCAGATTAGAATGAAATATTATTAAGCAGTAAGGTGTATGACCTTGTACCATTTAAATAACTGTACGCATCTAATTAACAATAGGAATAGAATACTAGTTAGTATATTCATTCTTGGAATGGTAGAATTTTAGTTTGGTACGCTTTATACACATATTCCCCTTCACCAAAAATGACGTCCTCGTCATTTATTGGAGTATTTAAGTAACCTGTCTATGAGCTGAGATATTGCACCACCAATCCGCTCAATGCGCTGATGCGAACTGTTCGTTGAAACAAGCCCTGTCCCCCAAATTGTCTTCTATGGTCTGACTCGTCACACAGGCTCCTGAGTCTCTGCTGGAGTGATGTCTTTGGTGCTAGCTTTGGTCCCTTGCCGATCACATCTGATACAGATACTATGGGTAAGAGCAGGTTCGATCTCCGTTTTCTTTTGTCACTGCATACACTGGTATGCCCAGCTTACGCTAACTACATGCGGATCCTCTTCCCAGATGTCAGATAGCTTGTGCTTTTCCTGAAAACCAATAATCTTCACAGCACACAGTCTCCAGCACCTAATGTCATAACCTGCCTTCTGGTCATCCATCAACGCCGATATAGGGCAGTGGGGTAGCCTAGTGGTTAAAGCGTTCACTCGTCACACCGAAGACCCGGGTTCGATTCCCCACATTGGTATAATGTGTGAAGCCCATTTCTTGTGTCCCTCGCCGTGATATTGCTGGAATAGCGCTAAAAGCGGCGTTCAACTAAATTCACTCACTCACTCAACGCCGATGTAGTAATCTTGCAGCTCTGCTCCAACCTTACCTTAACGGTTTTAATACAGGAGTCTGCTTGTCTTTGTTTATGTCAGTCTCATAGGTAAGTTCGATGTGCAGCCACGCTTCTCAACCGAACACCGGGTAAAATGGGGAATAGCCTGTTGATTCATGGATGGTTGCATTGTAAGCATGAACAATTGGACCAACAAACCCTTTCCGGTCTTGGTTCTGGCTTGGCTCAGTGTACAAAGTATGTTGAATAGAGTAGTGTTGAAGCACTTTGTCATCCCATTACTCACTGGATGGTACGGTGTAGTTATTGACTGGGCTATGCCGAAGATGTCATCCGACTCATATAGTTTGCTCCTTGGTCACTGTGAATTCACATGGGCATTACACAATGAGGGCAAAGTTATTGTTATTCAATTCAGAACCTTCTCAGGATCAGCTGATATTCCTTCTTTAGAGACAACATGGCTAAGGAATGGGCAGCCTTTGTCTCCTGAAAGTTTCAGTCTTGTTTCTCTGCTTCGCTGAAGTATTCTGCTGGTCTCGATGTTCATCGATTGTTGATGAGAAGATGATCATGCTTTCCAAGTATATGAGGTACATCTTTTGATGCAGGCCTTCAAAACACTCACTCATGAGTCGCTGGTACTGTTGCACAGTCCAAAAGGCATGCAGTAGTACCCATGAAACCCCATAGGTCTAACAGTGTAGGCAGTCTCTGCTATTTGTACTTGGTAGTAGCCGCTCTTCATGTCCAGGGTACTTTAGAACCTGAGAGGGCTTCAAACATGTCTGTTAGTCCTGGGGATCCTGCTCTACAAGGCCTGTGGTTTAGGTGGCGATATACCACACAGAGTCTAAGGTTTCCTGATTTTCTATGCACCTATGCATTGTTTCCCCAGTGCTAGTTCTTCCTCAGAAACAGCTGTTTCTGGAAGTCCATAAGGTCCAAGACAGAGCCATCTTCAGATGCGTTCAGTAAGGAAGAAGTCTTTCGTATGCCTTTTAACTTAACAACTTGCAGCTCACGTGAAAGGGCACAACTTGGAGTAGACACAGAGCGAGTGGGTAGATCAATCTTAATAGGTTAAACCGCTATGGACATCGAAACTAAAAAAACAAAACAATCAATCAACTTTTAAAAGCTTATCCGCAATGAAGTAAATCCCTATATATAATCTTCTTTGCGCAACTATTTTGGCCGTTTTCTCTAGGCACAGAAGCCGTTTTCTCCAGGTTCGGTGGCCGTTCTCTCCAGCGCGGTGGCCGTTTTCTCGATGTTTTTGGGGTCCGTTTTCGCGGGGATCCGTTTTCTCCGTATCCCCTGCCCGCATGTGCATTGACTGTTGCTATTTCTTCAGAAATAGATTTTAATAGACCCTTTATCTCCTTGAGCTCAGAGTTGTCTGTGTTGACAGTGGCTATGTTTGTGACACACATGTTCTTGGTCACTGAGTTCCTCTTCTGCACATCATCTTCATCATGACAGAAGTACATATTAGTAAGGAAATTCTCATATGATACGTCCTGGTTGGAAATAACATTCAGATCAGTTCGAAGACCAGTCCAGAATCGCTTGGATGGACCTTACCAAGAATAACTGCTCCGCTGAGATTATCCTCCAAGTGACAGGACCACTGATCTACAGTTTCCTCGTAGTTTTGCTTTAGCACGTAGAACAATAATGGTATGTACCAAATACACTCTCGAGGGCATCTAGTGGAGCCTGCATGTGAACGTGAATAGCAACTCTGAAAGTCTTGACGCGGTTGCCTGACTGCCTCCAGGACAATATCCATGGAGTAGAACTCATTCATCGACTGATGATCTATATATGTTACAGTCAATGTCTACAATCAGGCAATGTGAACAATGACTGGAATAACCAGTCAGTGTGTACATTGCCTGATTCACCCAGTCATTGTGTATATTGTCTAAAATTTCCAGGCATTGTATACATTGCCTGATTAATTAACCCAATTATTGTACAGATGGACTGATTGTTGAACTGGGATTATTGAGAAGACTGTCAATACTGTTATAAAGAAGAAGAAATAGACGGTCCCCTTTTGAGCCAAACAGACTATATGTGTCAACCAGTGAGGCGTGCGACATTTCAAGACGGAAAACCTTCGCTGGCGGTGAGTACTCGGAGTAGGCTATGATGTGAGATATTTTTCTAATGTTTTGTTCATATTTCACAGGCGCAAGCTTTTTATATGGTATGACTGTAGATTACCGATTTAACTGTTTATATAATTTCATTTGACTATTTCACCACACGTTCTTCTTACCGAGTCACCTTCTCAGTTCGATACTTAACAGTAACGTCATTATTTAGCATTGTCAGAATTTCTAACTGTGATATAGATATGCCTCTGTCACAAACATAACTCAGTGTATGTTTTATTGACACCTATGTGTCTGCTTGCCTGTCTGCTAATGACAATATGCAATACACAACTTCGATCACTGATCACATGCAACTTGAACTTAAGACCAATCAGGCTATACACCATAAACAAAAGGCATTGATTTATGGCTCGTGCACCTGAGTTCTATCTCTGTTACATTATGTAATTACACAGACAGGCAGGTGTGATACTTGTACACATGACATGTTATGATGTCTGTTCATTGTAAATGTTATACACAAAAAGTGAGCATGTATTTACAAAGCCCGACATCTCTATACACACACAAAGAGCCCCGAGCGCATCGGCAAATGAAACAGCAAATGTGAGATTTCGTTACACGTAAGTGCACGTCCACCCGCTCTGACTGGGTTCGGTATCCCGGGTGCTTCGTTTCGAGGGTAAACCCGGGTACAAAATATTGCACTTTCAATTTGCCATTGTACGCTTATAATTTTGTTTATTTGTTTTTTCAAAATCAGCCATGTATTTTATATGTCATGAATAAATAATAATTGTGTTTTAATTATGTTTATTTTTTGGGGTTGCATCGTAGCTTTAAAATGCTATGGTCATTAAAATGGTTGTGCACATGCTTTACCATTATTCTTTCAAGAATTTTCACCAGGATAGATAGTAAACTAACAGGTCTGTAATTAGTTGGGAGGGATGTCTCTCCTTCTTTCAAAATAGGAGTAACATTATTAAAAATTCGTTTTAACACTCTTATGTTAATGCCATCAGGTCCACTAGATTTGCCCACTCCTTTTCGGTTACAATGACATTTGTTATACTGTTAACACAGCCATAGCTAACAGGTGGCAAAGTCTCGCCACCAGCATTAACATTAAAAAACATAAACAAAATAGTCATTTAATGTTTGAGCTTTATCTAAATCTGTGAAAACTGCAGGTATCCCAGAATCATCAGTTACAAGAGGAGGAATGGGTCCCGATGAAGTAGTACCTTTCAACAAAAAATCAAAGATCATCCAATAACCACCTGACTGAATAGACTGAGGTGATAAATAGTTATCAAAATTAGAATACAAGCTTTCCTTGGCTATTCTTTTCAGATTATTGTATTCCTTTGCTTTTTATATGTAAATAGGTCAGAAGTATTCAGAGATCGAAATGCCTTTTTCCTTTTTCACTTTTCTTTTAAGTTTGTCACGAGGGGCGGTGAAAAAGTAGCCAACCTAACTTTATTCTTGACGTCCAACGTTTGAAAAGCTTCCGTAATATTTTGAAGGAATCATTAGCAAAGTCGTATCCAAAACTTCACATATGTAGGTAATGTGGTTAACGAGATAATAGTCACCACAATACATAATGCTATAATATTTCTTTAAATTTTGCAGAACATGAAAAACGATCTGTCATTTGGTGCCTCTTGGACAATGGTATGCCTTCAGAAACTATCATATAAAATGAGTTCAGTATAGTATTGGATGACTTCCCGGCAGAATCAACATTCGAAAGATTTGGATTGCTTGATTTATATTTAGACGGGGACTGTTTTTTTAAGGACACCCCCATTTTAATCTTTCAAAAACATTGTGTCGAGATATACAATATATTGAGAGCTGACACATGTGTGACCATTCAGTATTTAGTTTGAACCCTTGGCATCATATGAATACGTGAAAACATTAGAATAAGTTATGTCCTTATGATTACGTCATCTGAAAGGGGGATGGGTAGTGTCTCTAAAACAAGCTTTTTCAGTAAACATGAAAGAGGTGTCACTTGAACAAGCGATTGTAATTTCAAATTGCCTTTTCATGCAATTCTAAGTTTGATTCTAGCGGACTTCTACCAATCTCAAACATACAAAATGTTTCTGACACATTTTGAACCTAATAAATGACATTCAATGGGGTTTCCGTAAAAACAGAAGTACCATTGATCACTTGGGTTTAGTTTTTGATGAGCATTTGACCTTTTTGACCTCACATTAACTGTTTAAAAACTAAATGCCTGAAGGCTCTTGATTTGCTTAAAGTTATGTCTAATATAAAGTGGGAAGGTGATCAGAAAACCCTCCTCAAACTCTACCAGGCACTTATACGCTCCAAACTGGATTATGGCTCCCTTATCTATGGTGGAGCTTGCAACAGCAACCTTTAAGTTTTAGATTCTATCCGCCATCAAGCTCTGAGATTTGTCTTGGATCTACAATCGACAGTCTATATGTCGAGGCTGATGAGCCATCCTTAAAACATCACTGCATCAACTATCTTTGCAGTATGTCCTTAAACTTTTTTCGAATCGGTCTAACCCTGCTTATGACTGTGCGTTTAGTCCTCTTCATGGGGATCTGTACAATAACAAATTTTCTCTTATTGCGCCTCTTGGAATATGAATAAAACCATTTCTTTCTGCTTTGACCTAAATAATGTATCTCCTTCCCGCCTGTTTTATTCTCCTCCGTGGCAATTGGTGAGACCACAAGTCGACTTAACACTGACCACATTAAAGAAATCTGAAACAAATGAATTACAATACAGACAAGAATATAATTCAGAAATACATATAAAACTTACAAATCCTAATTTACAGATGGATACAAGGATGATGGCGCGGTTGTTTGTGCCACTGTCATTGGGTCCAAAACAATATCTTCTCGATTACCTGATAACAGCTTTATATTTACAGCTGAAGCAAATGCCATATTTACAACCTTAAAATACATTAATAAACACCCTGAACATAAACAATACATCATTTTTCCGACTCTCTTTCGCTCCTTCAGGCTATTAAAAAATTGTCTTCTCAACATCCACTTTTAATAGAAGATATCGAATTAGATAGTGATCTTGCTACTGGCCAATACGACATCGTCTTCTGTTGGTTACCCAGCCATGTTGGAATTTCTGGTAATACAAGGGCCGATTTTGCTGCTAAGGCAGCATTCAACAAATCTGTGACCCCCACTTCTAATTCCATACTCTGATTATAAAACTATCATCAAATCCATGATCTGACGCAGAAGAAGTGGAACACCCAAGTAGGTATTAATCAGTTACACCAAATAAAACCAATTATCGGTTACACCTACTTGGATTGTCAGTCCAGATTTGAGGAGGTCATTATGCGACGATGTGGCATTGGCCATATGCGATATACACGTACATGAATACTTATTAAAGTGAGTTTAGTTTATTTTAGTTTTACGCCACACCAGCTATATGGCGGCTAAGGTGAGGATCCTCCGTTTTGTATCCCTTGTGTCCTGCTTGACTGTATTGATTTTTCCCTCACAAGGGATAGGTATTTCAATGTAAAAACATTTCTTTTAATTATGTTTATATAATACTAGGATATAGTATTAGGCTCCGTCCGTCCGTCCGTCCGTCCGTACGAATTGGAATATCTTAACAACCGTTTTCATATTTGATACCTAGGTTCATCACAGTATAAGAAAGGTCCAAGTCAGGTTTGGTGACTTTAACATTTTACCCTTGTCAGCGAGGTATCTCAAGAACCGTTCACTAGATTTTCTTCATATTCAACACCAAGCTTTATTTAGGACGGGCGCAGGGCCTAGTTAATATTGGTGACCTTCACTTAATTTTCAAAGTCACAGAGACACTTTGAAGATTTCACCATGTTAAATTGCATGTTAAGATAGTCAGCAAGATATCGCAAAAACCATTCACTGGACTTTTTTCATATTTGACACCAACCTTCATCTAATAAAGGCGCAGTGGTGACCTTCAAATAATTTTCAAGGTCAGTACGAGACTCTAAAGATTTCAGCATGTTAACCTGAATTCACTGGATTTTCTTCATAGACTTTCAAGATTTTCCTTGACTATTTTTCAATAAGTCATTTCTTTAGTACCATTTTTGCATATTCCATACACTATGACATTCATGTCAAGGTCAAAGTCAGTCTTGTTCAAATGTTTGTGTGTTTGAACAACTAAAGAGCAAGATATCAAGAGAGGTTGACTGGTCATGTTTTTGTTGACGTTTAACTTCATCTTAAACTTTCATTACTTTTTAAGTTTGATTTGATAATTTGCGGCGGGGGATTATGTCACCTTAGTGACAATGCTTGTTGTTTAAAGAAATAGAATTGTTGCATAAATTTGTATATGTTTTGTAAATAGATAAATATTTTATGACTAGTAGTTTAGATTATCAACTGGGATTGTTACATCTGAAGGGATGGTGTTAACCCAGCTCCAGGGTCCATGCAGGAAGCAATTGTACTGTAAGTCCCCATTGTCCCTACTATGATGATCTACCTTCAGTTGATGTTTTTATATTGTATTGTCATTTATAGGTAAAATATTTTAAACTTAATTACTAGTTTTAAATTTATATCTGTGATAATCTAGGTAAGTATATTCCCTAAATTTGTTATTTTATTCATTTATAAATGTACAACTTTCTTAGTCACGATATGGCTGACTGCCGACGCGACTTTAAATTTTAACTCACTCCTAGTTAAACACATTATCCTAACTTAAAAAAATGTATGCAAGTTTATGTAATCTTAAATGTCAGACATGATAGACATAAAATTGGGTAATGTGTGTGTCGCCTTTCTTGCAAGCTGCTCATGAGGCTGTACCATAATGGATCGCCACAATAATACCGGTTAGGGTTAGGTCTACTAATGCCTACAGTGAATAATGCCTACAGGGATTAATAGCTACAACGTTTGCAGTGACAGCGATACGCTTACCTGCACACAAGTAGATTGTTCCACTTAGTGTGCACTATTGCCTACAAAGGGATTAGGGGAGGCCAGCAAGGAGAGTAAAGAGTAAGATCAAGAGTATTAAATCGTTAACTAGCTTATGTTTTGATAATTCCATACGCATTTAGTTCTCACACGAGAAGGAAATTGAAGAGTAAAGTAATTAATAGAGAGATTATTAAAGGGAGAAGGAAATGTATTGCTTTAAAATTGAAGAATAGAGTAATTAATTGAGAGATTATTAAAGGGAGAAGGAAATGTATTGCTTTAAAATGCTTGTGATACAAATCTTCATTGCAAATCATGGCAAATCCCAAGAAAGTCGAATACTTCACATCACAGAAAGGAGGACAGCAGGTACTCTTGGAGGGATACCACTACAGACTCAACAACAGGCGACAGACGTGTGTACACTGGAAGTGTGTTCAAGGTGGCTGCTTTGGCAAGTGTACGACAGTCGGACAGTTTGTTCGGAATCAGACCCCACACAACCACCCACAAGAAGACCAGGTAGCCCTGAAGATTGCCAGTTCCCCGAGGCAGCGGGTACAGACTGAGACGACGCCAGTTCAGGTGATCTACGATGAGGAGATTTCCCGACTTGACCGGCCTAGTCGGAGGGAAGATGACCCAGTTGGTCTTCTGTCTACTGCCGAATCGTCAACGCCGCACCTATGAACGCCTGCTACGTCTCCTGAACGACAAGATCCAGCAGACAACGGGATCGCCCCTTCAGCCTGATGTCATCCAGACGGATTTCAGATCGCTGCCATCAACGCTGTTGAGACCGTCTTCCCCAACTGCGACGTCCGTGGATGCTATTTCCACTACAGCCAGGCTCTCTGGAGGAAAGTTCAGAACCTCGGCTTCAGCGAAGCCTACCAGCAGGATCCTGAGGTCCACAGATGGGTCCGACGAGCAGCAGCACTCCCCCTCCTCCCAGTGGCCATGGTACAAAATGCCTGGATAGAGGTCATGGACGACGCCCCTGCCATTGGACAGAAGGATGAGTTCCAGGACTACATCACCAGCACCTGGGTAGACGACCATGCACGGTTCCGAGCCGGACTATGGAATCACCACGACACCAGCGGCCCAAGGACGAACAATCATCTCGAGGGTTGGCATTCGCATCTCAACAAGACCGTCCAGATAGCCCACCCGAACATTTTCGCTCTTGTGAAGGTTCTGCAGAAGCTGGAGAAAGTGGAGAGAAATAAGCTGGTGCAGATGGCTCATGGCGCCCGTCCCCCACCCCGCAAGAGGACGTACACAGAAATTGACCAGAGACTCACTCGTCTGAAGGCCCAGCTGACATCTGGTATCAAGACACCCCTGGAATTCCTGACTGCTGCAGGATATTTGATCAAGCTAGCTTGAAAACCAAATGACTATGTTGATGAATGTGTGAAACTGTGTGTATACATGTAAATTACTTTTGGTTACCACAATGACTTTATTAATGAATGTGGTAGTTGACTGTGTGAAAGATGTATGTATGTATGTAATCATGAATCAAATTAAGTTTTAATTACATTTTAATCCAAATAAATGATTATGTTTATTTATGTAAATTTATTTATCTCAAAACAAACTACTATGTGAAAGATATGAATAAAGTTTAAGAAAATTAAGAAAAATATGACAACGATGTGAAAGATATGTATATGAATGTACATATGTATATGAATGACCAAATAAAATGTCTCTCAACATAGAAAGTTACTGTTTTCTATATACTGTAGGCATTAGTGCACTTTGAAATAGGACCATGCCACTTTCTTGAAAGGTTGAAGGCAGGTGCAATCAGCAGCACTGGTGCGTAAAGTTGTTTATTTAACACTGTAGGCATTATTCACTGTAGGCATTAGTAGACTCCACCCCGGTTAGGAATGCAGTCTGCGTATCTCGTCATTTATGACCTGTGAAGACGGCTTCTTGAAACAGACCACTGTTCATTTGGTTGACCTTAATGATGCAATCACTGGCTAGGTTAACATGAAACGTATCGTAAACATACCTACACAATGACTTTCTCACATTAAACGACTACCATTAACATTTTGTTATTTATCATGTGAGCAAGTTTACGTAACTAGAAAACAGCAGACGAACAATTTGTGTAATGTTTATGTCGCTTTTCTCGTGGCTGATGAGGCTGAACCGTCATGGATCGAAACAACAGTTCTGCTTAGAAATTCAGTCTATTCATCTGTAATGTTCAGCAGTGAACAAAGTCGAGGTCACACAGACTCACCAGTGGGACACGCAACAAACTCCGTCCTTGGCCCAAAGTAATAACAGGACCTATCGTGTAGAATCTCTCAGCAGCAGTAGAAGTGTCAGCCACAAAATGAGTATGACACCTTCCACCCTCCAGAAAATCATGTCGACTTGGAACTAGCCACAGAATGTCCAGGTTATACCCCCATTCCACTAACCATCGGAACCTCATCTGAAGCCCATCTGATCCCAATTTTGCGAAATTTTCAGCATTCCGATGAGTTCCGATGAAAATTCACCCAACATATTTTTATGTGGGGTGCCCTTTTTCCGTAAAATCCGATAGAGATCCAACATTGATCGGGTTAGTTGGATGAAAGACTGGTAGCGGCCCGATGTCTGTCCGCCATATTCATCGGCGGCGGCCTACTGATCCGACTGCGGCCGGATTGTAATTCGAGGGTGACCTGACAATAATCTGACACTTCCAACACTCTCCCGACACCAATCCGACAAATCGGTTACTACTTGTAGGGTAATCGGACACTGGTCGGATTTGTCGCCAAAATCGGCAGTCGAGTATAAAAGCGGGCTTCACCTCCTGACGGTGCTAGTCATGGAGCTACTTCCTCGCAACTCTGCAGCCCTTGGCTTTGCTTTTATGCTGCAGCAACAAATTATGCAACAAGATGCAATGACCCTTGAGGTCCTGAGCAGGAGGCTGAGAAGAAGCCATAGAAGACCACGTCGTTATTGTGTTTCGACCATGACTGCAAGCTGATAGAAGCCTGCTATATGGGCACTACATCATACTAATGAATGAACTGAGAAGGGGGGTTACAACGGCATTCTTCAATTTCATGAGAGTTACGCCAGAACGTTTTGATGGACTACTCCAGAGACTCACAAAGGGTGATACCAATGCCAGGAGAGCCCATGAACCTGGTCTCAAGTTAGCCTGCACCCTAAGGCACCTTGCAGCTTGTGATCGGTATCCATCACTGTCATACAGCTTCAGGGTTGCTCGAGAAACCATTTGCAAGTTTATCCCCGAAATCTGTAAAGTCATAGTGGATGAGCATGCTGATAAAGTGATTAAGAGTCCCACCACTGAACAATAATGGCATGCAATTGCTGAAGAATACGAGAGGCGTTGGGACGTTCCACATGTAATGGGGGCAGTTGATGGCAAGCACGTGGCACTCAGGAAACCGAAGAACTCAAGCAGTCTCTACCATAATTACAAACATTTCTTCTCAGTGGTCCTGATGGCACTTGTTAATGCGAACTACCCCTTCTTGTGGATAGACACCAGTGGCCAAGGACACATGTCTGACGCACTGATATACAATGCATCTGAGCTCAAAGAGACAGTGAAGAGTGGTCAAATAGGATTCCCCCACCTGAACAAATGACAACCAGAACATGCCATACTTCATGATCGGGGATGACGCTTTTGCTTTGCGAACCCACATGATCATTCCCTACTCGAGAAAGAACTTGACTCGTACAGAGCGGATATATAACTATCGCCTAAGTAGAGCCCGAAGAGTCGTGGAGAATGCTTTCGGAATACTGGCAGCCAGATTCCAGAGTCTTCTGGGAACATTACAGCAACAATCTGACGTTGTGCGTTAACATCATAGAAACCTGTGTCTGCCTCCACAACCTGATCCGAATACGGCACCCAGCCATGCACCATGGTCAGCTGGATACAGAGGATGCCAACCACAACATCATACCAGGTGAATGGAGGAACATGGCTCCCATGCATGAAGTACCAGATACCAGAGGACCCTTCCGCGACACAGCAGAGGCAAAAGCACAGCGTGAAACCCTAACACTGTACTTCAACAACCCTCTTGGAGGAGCAGTACCTTAGCGGGAGAGGATGATTTGTGATAACTGATTATAGACTGTTTAATTACCTGAAGTGGACTTAGATACAGATGACAACAGATAAACTATATTGTTACCAACGAACTGTTAGAGTACTCCAATGAATATTGGGTCTTGACATTGCTAATTTTCTTATTGTGCAATGTTCATGATTTATTGTTCATATGTACTTAATATCTTAAAAGTCTGAATGGCGACTCATATGTGTGTAAGAACATTTCAATCAAAATGTTGTGAAGTCGCAATTGCAACAACTGTTATTGATTTTAAGAAATTCAATCAATACAAAACATCAGTTAATGAAAATGATGTGTTTCTGAGTTGCCAAAAAAGTTTATGCTACGTTAGTGTTGCATCAAGTATTATTGCCAAAATAGCAGTTATTGTACTTGGATATGATCTGTTTCTGAATTGCCAAAAGAGCGTATAGCCAAGGCAATGTCTTTAAAAAAGGAAGTTGTATAGTGTTCAATAAAGTGATAATTGAACAGTGTTAAGTTCGGAATTGTTATTTCTAAATTCATTCTACGTTCCAAAACTTCAAATTCGAATTCAGTAATGGAGTCGAATATAAGTATAATTGATTCATTTCATAACCAAAGCATCTTCAGGAGGAGGAGGAGGAGGCGGCACAGGGGAGTCTTCTGGCACTTGAGATTGTTGATGGGTGATGGGTGATGGGAGGTCACTTCTTTGCTTTCTGTCCTCGCACATATCTGTTCTTTCTTGGACCCATCTTCAGGATCTTGATACTTTAGTGTCTGATGAAAATCTGCAGAGTGAGTGTCAGATGACCCTCCTTTGTAGTCCATTGGCCGTCAGATGTCACCACTTGCTATGCGATATGCGGCGGATGGCAGTTGAGTTAATGAGTGATTACCCTCCAATGTCACAACGGATAGCAATATGTGACGGTGCTAAATATCATGTTACCCTCCGATGAGAATCTAATTGGTGATTGGCGGCGATCAGGCGTATCGGGCAGACCGCAGATTGCAATCAGATGAGCGTCAGATGACTGTTAATCATCAGACACCTTCTGACCTCCTTCTGATTTGAAACTTTGTTTGGAAGCTTTTGATGCTTACTGTACATGATGGAAACTAACAGTAAACACTTCTAAAACTAAAGTTTTGATTTTTTTCCAATAGAAGCAGTAAACTTCGTACTTTATTTATTCTGCAGAATACTGTTTTAGAGGTAGAAAAACATTATGTTTATCTTGGTGTACTATTCACAAGCACTGGTCCCTTTTGTAAAGCCATTAAACGGCTCTCTGACCAATCTTCTCGTGCAATGTTTGCTATATTTAGAAAAATTTGCTCGCTAGATATACCGGTCGACTGCCAACTTACACTTTTTGATCAACTTGTTAAGCCTATTTAATCTTATGGTGCTGAGGTGTGAGGCTACGAAAACACTATTCAATTAGAACGTATTCATTTGAAATTTTGTAAATACATATTGAAGGTAAAAACAACAACCCCAGATTTTATGGTATATGGTGAACTTGGAAGATATCCACTTAGTATTTCTATCAATTGAGAATGTTATCATATTGGTCTAAATTATTATTATCTCATGGTAAACTATCAAAAGTAATGTATAAATTAATGTTCAATTTGCAAATATCCGCTAATAGCGGAAGTAAAATCTGTCTTAGAGAATACAGGCTTTAGCTACATTTGGCAATTACAAGAATTTTAGAGTACCCATTGGCTGGTAAATAATGTTAAAACTGTACTCGTTGATCAAGTTTCTACAAACTTTGGAGAGAAAAGTAAATCACAATCATCGAAAGGCCTATATTACAATATGTTTAAGGATAATCTTTATATTGAAACTTATTCGTTGCAACTTCCTCTAGATTTACGTATTTACGCTACAAAACTTAGAACTTGTAACCACAGACTCCCTATTGAAACTGGTCGATGGCATAAAATTGATAAAGAAAATAGATTGTGTACATCATGCAAGAGTAAAATTGGGGATGAATTTCACTTTATGTGAGAATGCAATGAGTTAAACGAATTACGAAACAAATATCTCATTGCATATTATTGTAAACATCCCACTGTTGATAAATATATTTTACTTATGTCTATCACATACAAACCAATACTTGTTAAACTTGCTCTTTTTGTAAAATGGGGCTTGCGTACGCTCCGTTAATGTAATATATATGTGTTTCATTGTTTTGCACGTATATTTGTTTTACTCTATGTCATGTATATGACTCATAAGAATAAACTTTTGACTTGGCTAGACTTGACTTGACCTGACACTTATCAGATTGCCGTCAGATGTTGGCTAGACACGCCCGATAGTTGCACAACACGAATCTGACACACATCGGACTGACTCGACATTCATCCGACACTGACGGTTGTATCCCATTACCCCTACATCCCATTACCCCTACAATTAGTTAAAACAACACACGGCATTTACCTGTCTGGAATAATGAACTTACTCATGGGAGCGATTAAAGTGTTGTGTATACAACTTAGAAAGGCTTAAAGTGTTCTTGGTTAGAGAAAGTTTGTTAAGATGAAATGAAGTAAATGTTGAAATTGACACTGAGATGAGACAAGTAATTTGAGATGACTTAGCATAGTATATAAATGTTGGAAACAAACTAACATGACATCAACATGGCTGGTCTTCGCAATGTTGAGTTTGGTTTGTCACGGAGAGGTAGCACCCAAGTCCTATTGAGGGTTATCTACACACTAAGAATGTTGAGAAACTGTCTTGTGTACAATGGAAGTGTGTCCAGTCAACTTGCAGAGGCAGAGTCACAACAGTCGGAAATGTTTTGAGGAATGCGACGGAGCATAATCATCCGCCAGAGGATAGCCAGAAGGTCCGGTTTGTCAGCAACCTGAGGAAGAGAGCGAGGGAGGAGTCAACATCGATGCACACCCTCTACAACAACAAAATTACGAACTTGGACGATGATAAGATACCATTGATGCCATCCTTCCCGACCATGAGCAGTACTATGTACCGCCATCGACAGAAGACAATTCCTGTTTTGCCGCAGACGAGATCGGAAGTGAACCTTCAAGATTCCTGGACGCAGACAGCAGATGGTCGACCCTTCCTCCTGTTTTCAGATGGTGATGACGATAAGATCCTGGCATTTGGCACCATGGATAGTCTTCAGGCCTTGCAGTCTTCTGAAATCATCTATATGGATGGAACCTTTACTGCCTGCTCTGGCCTATGGAATCAAGTGTACATCCTACATGCAAGACGTGGAACCACAACCTATCCCCTCATCTTCACCTTACTCCCCGACCATCAGACTGAGACCTACTCCAGACTCTTCAGACTCATCAAGAATGAAGTTCAGCAGAGACTTAACCGGCCGCTTGCCCCATCCTGTGTCCAGACAGACTTTGAGCTGGTGGCAAATCATGCTATAGAGAGAGTTTCCGACTGCTGAAGTGAAGGGTTGCTTCTTCCACTACTGCCAGGCCATTTGGAGGAAGGTGTTGATTACAGAGAGGATGTGGAAATATCCAGATGGGTAAGAAGAGCGGCTGGACTATCCCTTTTACCCCAGAACAGTATCCAGGACACGTGGGTTGACGCCATGGACGACGCTCCCGATGTACCAAGAGCGGCCACCTTCAACGATTACATGGTGACTACCTGGGTCGACGACGACGCAAGATTCCGTCTGCCACTGTGGAACCATCACTCAACAACAGGTCCAAGGACAAACAACAACCTAGAGGGATTCCACAACCGCCTGAACCGGGGACTCACACATCGACACCCCAACATCTACCGATTTGTGGAGGTGATCAGGAAAGTTGAACACGCTAAGAGAGCGAAAATTTCCCAGATAGACTTTGGAGCAGCACAGAGAAGCAGAAAGAGAATGTACAGAGAGATGGAGCATCGTTTGTGTCGCCTCAAGGAGCAGCTCAATCTTGGGCTGAAAACACCAATGTAGTTCCTTGACACTGTGGGCCATCTCCTCAAATTGGGATAGAGACTTGTTTAAATGACAAAAATTAACATTAAAAAGTTAACATGACCTGCTGCTCATATTCATGTCACGACCAGGAAGATATATCTGTGTATTATATTCATTTATTTGTGTAACTAAATTCATAAATTAAAATATTAAATCTTGTGTTGATGTGTTTGGGCTAGTCCATTGTCCATGTAACAGGAAGGGTGTTAGCAGTGCATTGGACCGTGAACTTTGTTGTTATAAGCTGTAGGGGTAATGGGATGTAGGGGTAATGGGAGGATACCAATTAAACACCTTTGACTTCGCCATGGTTTAAATGCCAATTTCCTTATCATTATCAAAACAATTTTGCGTCGCCCCCTACAAAGGGAGAGAACTCCGTCCTTAATAAAAATCCGGAAAATACACACGGGTTGTAAAATTAAGCACAGCTGAATAAAAATGGGATTGAGGCGAAATGGGCAGGGCGCCAAACAAAAAGGGCAGGGCGCAGCGCCCTCCTAAATGTGCCTAGGGGGGAACACTAATGTATTACCATTCTGTTACAGTGCAGTTCAACAGCAGTGTGGTTATCTCGTCCCAGCTATGGTACCTGAACGATGGCGGCAATACTTGGATTAGCTCAACACCCTCCTCGGTGGAAGCATCGGTTCTGGGTCACTCATTAAGTTCCCATACTTATGTATGCGGAATGGCGGAGGTCCCTGCCATTGTATAGTACGCTTTCCTGACAAACATACGCAATGTGTGAGACTGTTTACTGTCGACAAAATATACACGTACGTCTCGTATATGGTGACTAGACAAGACGTGCAATTCACATAAAATTATTCATTGCTGCTGACAAAAAATGTCGAAATGTATTAGCTGTTTTATTTCCAGAGCATCTTGACGCTTTGACTCGAACGTCAACGCTGGACAAGACGTACATTTCACATAAAAAATATTCATTGCTGCGGGTAAAAAATGTGTCTAAAATTATTAGCTGCTTTTATTTCCAGAGCATTTTGACTCTTTGACTCGAACGTCAAGTTATGTTGAAATTTGTCTCAAATGCTGAGACATTGAAAATATGTTCTGGTGACTACAGTCCGTTTGAGTCAGAAACGGACCGATGAATTAATAATAATAATAGTTCATTTATAAAGCGCATATTTCCATGCACAATGCATGCTCAAAGCGCTGATGTCAGGACGAAAAGGCTTTTTGGAAAAGGTGGGTCTTTAGCGATGTTCGAAAGGTTGAAAGTTCTGTCATTTCTCTCAAATGTTGTGGGAGATGATTCCATTCTGAGGCTGCAGCATAAGAGAAAGTTCTTTGCCCAAATTTAACTGTTCTGACTTTAGGAATACACAGAAGATTATGTTTCTCGGAGCGGAGGGATCTTGTTGGTTTGTATGGAGAAAGGAGGTCGGAGAGATATTGAGGTGTACTTCCAGAGAGACATCTGAAGGCGAGAATGCAGAGTTTAAAAGTTATGCGCTGTGGAATGGGCAACCAGTGGAGGTCCTTCAACACAGGGGTGATGTGAGCTGATTTGGGTGAGAGAGTGACTATTCTTGCTGCTGTGTTCTGAACCCGTTGCAGTCTACCAATCTGGGATTTTGTTGCACCAGCAAAGAGGCTGTTGCAGTAATCTAGTCTTGTCATCACCAATGAGAGGACAAGGATTTTAGCTGACTCCTTTATGAGAAGCTTGCAAATTTTATCATTGTACAAAATTGCCACATAAATATAAATAGTACACATGTTTATCAATTACTAATACCCAACAGCTTTCTTATATTTTAAAATTTTCCAGACTCCACCAAAAAAGTTCTTTAAGAAACTATCATTAAAATTTTGACACAGTTCACTATTTGTTATGAGGGAGGAGTGCAGAGAAAGGGACAGCCAGGTGTGCGAGAAACGATGGAGACGGCACAGCACAGGCTGATGAATCAATTACTTGGTGGGCACTTGTGCACATGCTTCTCTAACACCTGGCTGTCCCGTTCTCTGCACTACTCCCTCGTAACAAATAGTGAACTGTGTCAAAATTTTAATGATAGTTTCTTAAAGAACTTTTTTGGTGGAGTCCGGAAAATCTTCAAATATAAGAAAGCTGTTGGGTATTAGTAAATGATAAACATGTGTACTATGTATATTTATGTGGCAATTTTGTACAATGATACAATTTGCAATTCATCGGTCCGTTTCTGACTCAAACGGACTGTAAAGGTGTAGCAGATGTAATGGTTCTGTAATGGAAACTCGGAAGCAATTGATTATATCCAGAGAGAGAGAAACACTTTATGTATGTGTCACATGTTACATGCGCTGTGTGTCGCATCAACGACCATTCATACAGAAGAGGCTATAAATGTTATTAGTTTTCCAAAAAGTATTATCATGACTGTCATGACTAGATTACTTCCCCTTATTGTAACTGTTGCTCACCACCAGAGCACATTGCTTGTCACTGCCTCCATGTTGGAGACATCAGCTGTTGTAGTTGGTATTTACACAAATGTGAGTAGCATTGTTTGCTATTATAATATATTTCAATGCATAATAAGGTAATTGTATTTGAAGGTTTTGTTAATTGTACATTTTATTCATTTACCTTTACTTGTTAATTTTAAAGTAATTTACTTAGAATTTTCATGTTTTGCTGTTAGGAATAATTTACTTAGCAAGTCTGTATTTCTGCTTTGTAATTTTCAAAACCTCACTAAGTCAAAGAAAGAAGTAATGAACGTAAAACGTAAAACAGAATAAACTTGCGAGTGCGAGTGAAGAATTTTTGTGTCTTGCATCCACAACTTGAATAAGGTAGCAAGCATATATGATATAACATTTATTAAGTACAGTTATGATAAAACTACAACGACAAACATCGGACTCTGCCAAACGTGACTAAACTGGTTTTGCTACGCAGTCACCCATTTCCTAGATGGATTCATAACGTGTTTTCATGGGACAAGGAACGCGGTTAAGTTTGGAATTTAATGACAGCTTTTTACATTACATGTGACTACGATTAAAAATGTTTCCACAGAGGGTGCTCATATTATTAACATTCTTAACATAAATCAGAGGGTTGGGTTTTTTTCAGCTTTGTTATTTGTCAATATATTCACATGCTTTATTGATGTTTGTTCCTGCGGTGACATGCAACGACAGCTTCCTATTGTATTTACTGCATCACGGAGACTCGTCGATGAAGTATATGTGCTTATAATCTGTTATCGCGTTTGTTTACAATTTCACAAAACACGCAAACAACAATTTACAGTCTTCTTTTCTTTCTTGCCAAGTATCTGTTCACAACTTTCTTCAAGTCATTGTCTGAAGCTGAAGATGCATTCAGGCTAATCATGAGAAGCCTGTTGCAATTTTGAACACTGAATCTGTTTCTATGATCTGTCACAATCAGTGTCACTTTTGAGAACACTCTCTCAAATTCAGAAGTGGACAATCACAGTTGCATGAATGGACAGTAATTGAACAATGTTTGGATTCAAGTTTCCAAGTTGAGGCTTGAGGCTGGTGGAGGGTGAACTGGTGTCAAGCTCCCCTGAAAACAGCTCCTTTACTTGACTCCACTCAGTCTGGTGGTCGACATTAAGTCCATTTCTGCCCTTGGTGTTCCACTTAGAACATAATGAACAATACATCATTCCCTTTTTTTGGTCATCTTCTGAGTACCTCGAACAGGGACGGTTTTGTTGCCACTCCGTGTCAAATGCAGTCTTGTGACCACCATCTTTCTTCTTTTCTGGATTAACTGACTCTGTCTTGTGCCCTTGGGTTTTCATAGGAAACTACCGTATATTACCGTCTATAAGCCGATCCCCGCAATGGGGTCCTAATAGCGGCCAACCAGACCACATGGACTGCTAGTTTACAGTAACATCGGTAAAAATGTGTGAATTTAAATGGCTTGCTTATTTTACCCCATTCCATGTGCGTGCAACTTACCACGTTCATGAGGGTCCGTATAACCTTAGTGTTGATTATATATTTTACATTTATAGAGCAAAAACTGTAATTAAAATTACGCAGTGGTAGGATATATTTCTTTGGGTTAAATACTAGTATTCTGTATTATATTTTACTAATGGCTGCGCCAGAATTCATCCCGTTATATTATTGTGCATGTTTGAACTTGATCGCCGGGAAACGTGTGCACAGCTGATTGCTATTTCCGGCTCAAATACACACGGTAATCTTATTCTTAATTAATTCATAGAGCAAAAACTGTAATTAAAATTACACAATGCTAGGATATATTTCTGTGGGTTAAATAATAGTATTCTGTATTATACTTTACTGATGACTGCGCCAGAATTAATCCCGTTATATCGTTGTGCATGTTTAAACTTGATCACTGGGAAACTTGTGCACAGCTGATTGTACGATAAATGTCATACTCACTAATATGTAATAATATATAATAATAAGGTTAATATGTATTTTATTCATCATTCACAACATAAACGCTGTAATGGTGGAAAACATCCTGGCAGATTTACCGGTTACCTGTAACATCGTCCTGGCAGGGCACTGGCGAGCTAAAAAATATTTCCGTGAAATTGTATCTCATAGATAAGACGACCCCCTTCTACAGACATATTGTTTTGGTCCTCGGCTTATAGACGGTACCTCTGATGGGATACACCCGAACTGGCCCCAAGCCGAACCGGCCCCTGGATATTTAACCCAAACACTAATATTCGCAAATTACATGTAAAGACATATGAGTGTGTGAGTTAATATTTAACGTCACATCGGCAATATTTCAATCATATCGTGACGAGTACTTATTTGTCATTGAAATGTAATATGTGTATATTAGAAAAACCTGTTTCAAAGGACAGTAAAACAACTAGAATATCACAATTACAACTAAAACTAGTGTGGAAAGTTAAAACTAATAGCACTATTTGGACAATATAATATAAAAACTGGCTATAGATCGCCAACAACTGAAGGTAGATCACCAAATTAGGGACCATGGCGACTTACATTACTTTTGCTACCTGCATGGACCCTAGCTGGATTTATATCATCCCTTCAGCCGCTGGCGATTGAAGTCAAATTTAACCAAAATTAAAATGACAAGAATACTACGTTTAAAACAGCTGGTAAATTTAAATTTCCTTTGAAATTACGTACCCTCTCAGGAGGACAATAATTTTACGCTACTTCAACCCCCCTTGAGGGTACAGCCACTAACAATCTCAGTTATTAATCTAAACTACCAATAATAAAATATGTATCTATTTACAAATCAGTAAACAAGTCTAATTCTTTTAAAAATGCAATAATTAAATGAGAACTTATATTAGTAAAAAGATCCTTCATGGTTCGTGCTTTGAAATAGTTATCCCTTGTGATCGAATATTCAACACAGTCAAGCAAGACATGCTTGACCGTGATTCTGTCATCACAAGGGATACAAAACGGAGGATCCTCACCTTTAATAGGTACTCATGAGAATATCTTGTGTGGCCAATACGGCATCGTCGTATGATGACCTCTTCAAATCTGGACTGACAACCCAAGTAGGTGTAACCGATATTTGGTTTTATTGCATGTAATTTATTGATACGTACTCGGGTGTCCCACTTCTTTTGCATCAGATCACAGATATATGATCTAATAGCAGCTTTGTAATCAGAGTATGGGATCAGAAGTGGTGTCACAGATTTGTTGAGTGTTGCCTTGGCAGCAAGATCGGCCATTGTGTTCCCAGAAATGCCAACGTGACTGGGTAACCAACAAAAGACGATGTCGCATTGGCCAGTAGCAAGCTCATTATACAATTCAAGAATTTCGATTAAAAGTGGATGTTTGCAAGAAAGATTTTTAATAGCTTGAAGACACGAAAGAGAATGGGGAAAGATTATGTATTGTTTATATTTACGGTGTTTATTAATATATTTAAGAGCTGTTAATATGGCGTTAGCTTCCGCTGTGAAAATAGAGCTGTTATTTGGTAGTCGAGAAGATATTGTTCGGGATCCAATTACAGTGGCACAAGCAACTGCGCCACCATCCTTGGATCCATCTGTAAATAAGGATTTATATGTATTATATTTATTTTTTAATTCATTATATTCTTGTTTATATTGTAAATCATTAGTTTCTGCTTTCTTAAACTTTGTCAGTATGAGGTCTACTTGAGGTCTCACTAATTGCCAAGGAGCAGAAGAAAGAAGACGGGAAGGAACTATATTGTCCAGCTCAATGCCGCAGCAGAAATGAATGGTATAATTCTTAACCCAAGAGGTGGAACTAGAGAAGGCTTTTTGTTGTACACAACAATTATATGCAGGGTTAGACTTATTTGAGTATAGTTTAGTGAGATACTGTAAAGATAATTTGATACGTCGTTGGTTAAGAGATGGCTCATCAGCCTCAACATAGAGCCTGTCAACAGGAGAAGTTCTGAAAGACCCAAGACAAAGTCTGAGAACTTGGTGACGCACAGAATCTAATAGTTTTAGGTTGCTTTTGCAGGCTCCACCATATACGATGGAGCCAAAATCTAGTTTAGAACGGATGAGTGATCTGTATGAGTGCAGGAGGGTAGTTTGGTCTGCCTTGTGGGACAACCCGATCTTGATTGTAATGATCAGACAGGGTAGAACCCACTCGGACTTGAAATTGCCTGTCATTTAAAAAGTTGGATATAAATTGAGGCAAACAGCCTCGTAATCCAAAGGCATGTAAATCTTTTAAAATCCCATGTTTCCATGTCGTGTCGTATGCTTTTTCTAAATCGAAAAAGATCGACACTGCATGCTGTTTATTAATTATGGCATTTTTAACAAAAGATTCCAAACGCACTAAATGATCGATGGTACTACAGTTTTTACGGAAACCACATTGTATATTAGTTATATGGTTATTGGTTTCCAATGCGTTCCATGGTTTTGCAAACACAGCTAGTCAGTGAAATTGGTCTATAATTTGAGGGATCTGTATGATCCCGTCCATGTTTAGGTATGGGAACAATAATAGCATCACCCAACGAGGAAGGAAATTTTCCAGATGTCCAAATGTCATCAAAAATATGTAAGAGCGTCTCTAAACATGATTCAGGTAAGTGCTTCAGGAGTTGATAATGTATGTTATCAGCTCCTGAAGCAGTATCGTGAGCCTGATCAAGAGCAGTATGGAGCTCGTGTATCGAAAAGGTTTCATTGTAGTCTTCCCGGTTTTCCGAATTGAAATTAATAGATTTCTTTTCTTGTTGTTTTTGATATTTTTGGAATTCAGGTACATAATGAGACGAGGTAAAATGTCCGGCCAACGTCTCAGCAAGCTTATTTGCAATATCTGATTTATTGGTTAATAATTGGTTCCCATCTTTGAGATGGTGAATGTTAGATTTAGACCCCTTACCTTTAATTTTCTGGATCATATTCCACACCTTTGATATCGGCGTGCGTGAATTGATTTTTGAGACATAGTTTCGCCAAGAGTGGCGTTTACTTTGCTTGAAAGTACCCCGTGCTTTATCGTTTAAAATTCTAAATTTTGTGGACCATAGAATGGCGACGGAAATAATGCTCGGCTTTCTTCCGTGCCTTCCTAGCCTGTTTGCAGTCATTGTTAAACCATGGTTTTCGTACGGGTGGAATTGCAGAGGACTTTAGGATGAACTCGTCAGCTCTGTTATTTAGTGTATCTGAAAAACATTTTATGGCATCAGGGATATCATTAAAAACTTCAGGTTTTAGTTTGTCAGCACAGTGAATTTTTTATATAAAGGCCAGTTAGCCTTTTTAAAATTCCATCTCGATGATGGAGGAACATCAGATGGATTCACGGGATTTAGTATTGTTGGGAAATGGTCACTAACACAGAGATCATCGTAGACTGACCATTCAAATTCACTCAATAGGTTGGAGACAGTAATAGACAAATCAAGAGCTGAATATGTTCCTGTGCAAGGATGTAAATACGTATTTGAGCCGTCGTTTTAAATGCATAAATCATTATTGGAAATAAATTCCTCGACTAATTTACCTTTGGTGTTTGTATTAATGCCACCCCAGAGCGGGGCGTTGCCATTTAAGTCACCCATGATTATACAGGGTTTAGGTAGTTGATCACAAAGAGCTTGCAGATCAGTAAGTTGGACAGCCAATAAAGGCATAAAGTAAAAGCAACCTGTAATGTAAGTCGAAGACTTGAAGATTTGTTTTATGCGGAACTAAGCTATGGATAATATTGTTCCTCACCAGGATTGATGATCCACCAGAAGCTCTATAACCTGGAGGAGAAAAACAGTGATATGCATTGAACTGACGGAAGTCAAAGTTATCTGTCTGTTTCAGGTAAGTTTCTTGGATGCAGAACGCTGACGGTTTACAATCTTGGTTTAATAACTGTAAATCGTTTAAATTATTCCGGAGTCCTCTACAGTTCCATTGTATTATGGGTGAAGACATTATTTCTTTGGCGGATGGATAGGAGATCTACCCCTCACCTTCCTTGAGGGTGACAAGCTATGTGTCCTACCATGGGTATGGTCGGTAACATCCATGTCCTCAAGAGATCCAAACTTATTAAAAAGTTGGACCTGGTTATTTGACCCCTTCGGGGCTCTGGTTCTTTGATTCTTTTTGTTTTCATAGTTTGGTTTGAAATTTACTTTTCACAGTTGCTTTCACATTTGTGTCTGATGGTTTAGACGGTTGTTTATGAGATGGAGATGTATCTTTCTCAGGAGATGAACTTGCCTGACTGAATGTTTGTGAAGATATTGTTTGTGCACTGGAAGTCACCTTTGCAGGTCTCGCTTGAATTTCAGCAGAGAGCAAGGTAGAAGCCGATGTTCTAGCCCAGGTATAGTCCATTTGACAACCTACTGAAGTACATGAAACATGTTTGGATTTAAGAGGCCTGAACCGAAGCAGAAACAGTGGTAGCATAAGTCGGACCTTATTGTTCTTGTGCAATCCGTTTTGCTTCGAAAAATGACACGTTTCGCTCATGTTTCAATCGCGATATTTTTGACTGCAACTTCCAGGAAGGACATTCCTTGGATGAAGAGGGATGGCAACCAGAGCAGTTGACACAAACAGGTTTTTTATCACACAGGCTACTGTCTTCGCATGCGCCAGCACATCGTTGGCATGCTGCTGGATTGTTGCAAGACTTGGAGCCGTGACCATATTTCTGGCAAGAATAACATCTTAATGGATTGGGGATAAAAGTATCAACCTTTAAGCTGCAATAACCTGCTTTCAGTGATTGTGGGTGTACTTGTAAACAAAATGTGAAGAGATAGGTATTTGTTTAGAAGAGTTCATTGTTCCTCTTAGCGGTGAAGCGTTTGACATGAGTAACGCCTTGAGAATGTAATTCTGTGACAATGTCATGTTCACTCATGATCATGTCTGAAAGGCAACGTCCAATATCACGGACTATGCCTTTGCTATTATACAATTATAGACTCTTGTAGAGGTCGATATCGGTTTTTATTGACCTGAGTAAAACAATATCGACCGAGCTTGCGAGGTCGATATTGTTTTTCTCAGGTCAATAAAAACCGATATCGACCTCTACAAGAGTCTATAATTGTTTTATTATATAATGAAAGAGAAACGGGTTTTAACATAAACTTTTAATGCACACACTGTGCCATCTATCCGAGTGATCTGATTGGCTGAAAAGCGGGGGAAGCCCCTTCGTACGGGATTCCTTGTCTATTTTTAGTAACCCAAGTCAATATCGTAATTTATCAGAAAACTCAAGTCAATATCGTGTTTTGTAGTCAATCATGTGATGGTATTTTGACCAATCATGGTACAGGAAAAATACTACCTATATAATAAGATTTAATGTCCTGTGAGGGGACACCTCCACAGGAACATTAGCTAATAATGTGTTTTTTCGGAGAATCTTTGATTGGATTTCTTTCCTGGTTTCAATTAGCAAGGAACCAGATCGCAACTATTTGATTTCTTTCACCTCTCCAGCCATACCCTCTATGCCCTTTGATAGGGGATTTAACTTGAGAGGGCCACCATCAGGTGCACACATGACCAGGAATCGAGGCCAATTATCAGGGTTGGTGAAAGTTGTTTTGACGTCATCTTCTGAAGACGACGAATCGTCAGATTCGTGTGTACGTTTTTTTAGTGGGGGTACCATGGTTGCAATATATATGATTCACCCTCCTAGCCCTAGAACCGGACCCGTTCAACCACCTGTCTAGGTGAAGTAAGGGGCGAAGTGGTGTGTTGGGCGAAGGAACACTGTTCCTGGAACCAGTGCCCTCAACCACCTCCAGACTCCCGTCCTCCACCGACACAGGGGCGCAACCCACGGCAAACTGGTTGGTGGACCAAATACACCCCGGGTCCACAACGGGGGATTGAAGAGTGCTTAGCGTTACCCAGCACCCACCACGAGGAGGTGGCGCTTCACGGGTGCCAAAGACATATGAATAATATGTTTTCGTCATTTATGTTAAAGGAACTTTAATTTATATGTCAATGTAAAAATATTTACTTCTCGGGGCCGATGTGGGTCAAATATCAGGGGCCGGTTCGGGTCAAATATCAGGGGCAGGTTTGGGGGTAATTCCCTTTGACTCGTCTAAGTCCGGTCTGAAAAAAAATATATACAAAGTTAATATACCATATTCAAAATATTCTTCGATATTAAATTTGCTATCAATTAAAACAAAAATATCACACAAAAATACACCTGAACGTAAGCATCTACTGTTGAGAGTTTCGACAAGGGTGTGGTTTCCCATTCTTTGAAATCGTAAAATAGTTTTACTCCTTCAAGACTTACTTTTTTATGAAATCGACACAAAACACTAAACAATAAAATCAAGGCTACCATGTTTAGCCGTTATCCAAGCTGTTTTACCTATTTCATTTCCCAGGACAAACAACAAAATAATTCAAGATCAATTTCAAATTGCCGATGGATTCAAAATGGCGGACATTTTCGATTTTCAGATTTTCACCTAAACAGCACAGTCACATGAATATCGGTCCCCCAAACGTACCAAAATACATCCGTATCGTATCGTATCGTATCGTTGTCTTTAATTAATTTAAGGTTTTATTTGAAAGGCATGTGAAAGGGAAATCAACGGCCTAAAAGTCACGAACTTAGAGGCACATATACCTGTTAGGAAAGTGGCATGCAAAGTCACACGGCGGAGAGGGGACTATCATCAAAGTTGAGATTCCCAATCGTCAACACATGGATCCAGGGGAAACGTTATTGCCGAAGCCTCACGAGCGTCGACAGGAGGAAGCCTCGAGGCGTCATCGCCTCCCTTCCCGAAGAAGGTCAAGAGAGGAGAGGGAAGAAGAAGAGCTAGAGGCCATGGCCATGCTGAACAGCGATTAAGCTTCTTCTCAACTGTCGTATTATCTTCTCCAACGTCACATTATCTTTATTATAAACGTCGCATTATTTGTCGCATTTTCCTCTGTTGTAAATTATTGTAAGAGTGAATGAGTGTGTGAAAGGAAATATGGGAATAAAATTGGAATTTTACTCTTAAGGGGGGAGGAATGTAGGAAAATGGGTCTTTCTTTGGGAGTAAATGTTATTTTACACGCTATTGGGTTTGTTATTTAGTGGGAAGTTTTACGTAGCAATTTCCGGGAGTAAGTGATTTCTTCAGAGGTTGCTAGTAGTGCATAAAATTCCGCTTTTTACCTTTGTTTGGCTGTAAAATTCCGTTGGAATTATTCCTTTCCCGGACAGTTTACAGTCACGGCATGCGCTGCCATGCCGTGCTCGGATTGCCGTGACCCGGTGTGTTTTCTGTTCGCAATTCGAGTGCGGTATGGTAGAGCTGCCGTGATCGGTCGGCTAACTCCATTGCAGGCCAATGGGTGTTAAGCTAACGTCTCCCGGGTCAAAGGTTAGCGCACGGGGTATTTAAGGGCCTGCAAAGCTCAGAGAAGTGGTTTACTTCAGGATGCCCTGACCGTAGTAATTATTGAGGTCTTCCTCCTTTCCTATTAGGTATTGTGTGAGGTTTTTTTTCATGTAGAATAGGAGACTGACTAGTGGGTTGGGGGAAATGATAGGTTTAGAGTAGGTTTTTATTTTGTAGGAATGAATTAGTTAGGGTTTTCTTTTTAGGCATAATAGATTACTAGGGGTGAATGCGTGAGAAGAAGTCTGGTATTTATTTTGTTAAGTTTGGTTCAGTTTATTTTTATTAACTAATAAATTGTATTTGTTTGGCGAACTTGAATTATGTTATTTCTCTGCAAGAATCATTAGTCATGACTTAAACTATCATAGAACCTAACAGAAAGGTATAAAGGTTCCGGTTTCAAGGCAATAAGTCAACATCCACTAAAAAAAATACACAACGCAAAGTCTGCTGCTGAAACCGTTCAGAAACATTGAACCTAGAACCTTACTGTCACTGGGTGATTCGCCGCGACCGAGTCGCCTATTACAGGAGTGAAGAAATCTATTAGTCGGCGACACTTCCTTGCTTTCTTCTTCACCGCTTCTTCTCTTTTCCTCTTGATTCTTTCCTTGATTCTAGGCATTGTGATTTGTAAGGTGAATTAAAGACCTTTGACTTCGCCATGGTTTAAATGCCATTTTCCTTATCCTTATCAAAACAATTTTGCGTCTCCCCTAGAAAGGGAGAGAACTCCGTCCTTAATAAAATCCGGAAAATACACACGGGTTGTTGTAAAATCTAGCACAGCTGAAAAAAACTGGGATTGAGGCGACAGGGGCAGGGCGCCAAACAAAAAGGGCAGGGCGCAGCGCCCTCCAAAATGTGCCTAGGGTGAACACTAAATGTATTACCATTTTGTTACAGTGCAGTTCAACAGCAGTGTGGTTATCTCGTCCCAGCTATGGTACCTGAACGATGGCGGCATCACTTGGACTACCTCATCACCCTCCTCGGTGGAAGCATTGGTTCTGGGTCACTCATCAAGTTCCCATACTTATGCATGCGGAATGGCGGAGGTACGTGCCATTGTTTAGTACGCTTTCCTGACAAACATACGCAATTTGTGAGACTGTTTACTGTCCAAAAATATACACGTAGGTTTCGTATATGGTGACTAGACAAGACGTACAATTCACATACAAATTATTCATTGTTGCGGGTAAAACATGTCGAAAATTATTAGCTGTTTTATTTCCAGAGCATCTTGACGCTTTGACTCGATCGTCAACGCTGGACAAGACGTACATTTCACATAAAAAATATTCATTGCTGCGGGTAAAAAATGTGTCGAAAATTATTCGCTGCTTTTATTTCCAGAGCATTTTGACTCTTTGACTCGAACGTCAAGTTATGTTGAAATTTGTCTCAAATGCTGAGACAGTGAAAATATGTGCTGGTGACTAAAGGTGTAGCAGATGTAATGGTTTTGTAATGGAAACTCGGAAGCAATTGAAATCCGATTATATCCATAGAGAGAGACACACTTTATGTATGTGTCACATGCTACATGCGCTGTGTGTCGCATCAACGACCAGCCATACAGAAGAGGTTAGTCTTTAAACTCTTATAAACCTAATTTAGAGTAATTATTAGACTAACAACTAGTCTCTGATATGAACATATTTTACAGAAAAAAAATCATAGTTAAAAAAATAAAATGTAATGGAAAGGAGATCTGAGACTTTCTTAATTTTCAGAAGTGGAATTCTAGACTTGTCACATTTTCTAGACTTGCGTTGACTTTCTTGGGTATATTTGCTGCAGGGTCTGTATGTTCCCGGTATTCTGCTATCTCCAAATTGATTGAAGTTTACAATAATATTGTTTATCAGTCGATAAGAAGGAATATTACTGTATGGCATTTTGTGATGTGTCCAAAGCTTTTGACAGAGTGTGACACAAAGGACAACAGTACGTGACATAGAACGTCTCAGTGACTGGGCTAACATGTGACCAGTTAAGTTTAATCCAGACCAAAGAACATTTAACGTATTCAGTCATTGTACAAATCGTTATCATTAATTATGACAACACTGTTCCTTGTGTCTCTGTTCCTAGCTCGTACGGACCGCCTGCCTGGCGCTCGGCATTAATGGGTACAACAAGGACTGGTCGGCTCGGAGTCAGTATAATGTTTCTGAGTGAGATATTCATGCTTCTCTGCGGCATGGTATCTCAGTGGGCTAGCACTATAAAACCAGCTTAAGTCTGGGCTAGTACAAGCAGCTGCACATACACATACACACACATGAACGTCGTCATATGAGCGAAATATTCTCAAGCACGACGTAAAACCCAATTTCACCTCACCTGCTAACTCGTACACACCTAAGCGTTAGTCATCCTCATGATATACAAATGTACAGCCCATGTTGGTAAACTTTTGGCTCAGTGTCGAAAATTACCTCTTCCTTAGGTCCTTAGGAAGCCTAAAATCCTTACTTGATGTGAGTGAGTGCGTTTAGTTTTACGCCGCACTCAGCAATGTTCCAGCTTCATGGCGTCGGTCTGTAAATAATCGAGTCTGGACCAGACAATCCAGTGATCAACAGCATGTGCATCGACCTGCACAATTGGGAACCGCTGACATGTGTCAACCAAGCCAGCGAGTCTGACCACCCGATCGTATTAGTTCCGTTACGACAAGCATGGGTTACTGAAGGTTCATTCTAACCCGGTAGTTTATATTTTGACTCGTGATGGTAATCGCAGTCTAATACAAGAAAAACGAACGATCGCAAGATCGTTTCAATGTCACGAATTTCCGTACAACGTATTCAGTCAATTCGCCTTTTAACATCAGCATGCTAGCAATCATCTGGTCATAAATTCATGCGTGCTTCGAGTTACGAAAGCTGTAAAACACGAACTAATAGAGTCAATATTATATACTTATCATAGCACCTGTCATATACATAGCTGTTACACATACTGCTATGCATACATATTGAATATAAGCATAAAATGGATAGCGTTCTCGGAAAGGACAAAGCCAACGGATATTTTCGGTATCCGTTGGGGTCATATACGGAGGGACTGCCTCCGTGGTGTAGTGGTTAGAGCGTCCGCCCTGAGTGCGGAAGGTCGCGGGTTCGATCCCCGACCGCGTCATACCAAAAGACGTTAAAATATGGTACTTGTTGGTCCCTGCCTGGCGCTCGGCATTAATGGGTACAACAAGGACTGGTCGGCTCGGAGTCAGTATAATGTGTCTGAGTTGGGTATTCATGCTTCACTGCGGCATGGTATCTCAGTGGGCTAGCACTATAAAACCAGCTTAAGTCTGGGGTAGTACAAGCAGCCGCACATACACATACACAAGCATGCACGTCGTCATATGAGCGAAATATTCTCAAGCACGACGTTAAACCCAATATCAGCTCACCTCACCTCATATACGGAGTGTTTCAAATGCCAAAAGTTCGGCCATGGCGTAAATACTTGCACATTGTCTGGTGTGTGTGCTCACTGCAGTGAAAAAAACACACACAACAGAAGATTGTGACAGTAATGTCAAAAAGTGTACCAACTGCACAGGGGATCACCCATCTTTTTCTAAAAAATGCCATCTCTGGAAACAGCAAATGGCTTTTAATAGAATAAAGTTTACCTAAAACATCATTTTTGCAGATGCAAACAAAAAGATATGCTTCCATTGCCAACATCTACAATAACGAAATTATCTGCAAGCTGTCAGACAAACTTGACTTGGGTGAATACGAATTCCCCACAACCTCTATCACCTGCCATGTCTACTCAAACTGCAGAATCACTTCCTGGTACATCTCAAATTCAATCAGAAATAACCCCTGATCAATAACTATCTTCTCAGTCGTCAACAAGGTCTCAACTCGTTAAAACCAAAAATAAAAAGCCGGATTACTCGAAAAAGCTAAGTGGCAGAGCCCTAAAAGGTTCAGAAAATAAAATTCAATTGTTCAACAAATATGAATCACTTGAAGACATGGACGTGTCTGAAAACGTCCGTTCTAGGGCACACAGCTTGTCGCCCACCATAAAAGTGCTGGTAGATCCCCAATAAATCCCCCCAAAAGATAGGTTATCAGAATAATATTATACAGTGGAATTGTAGAGGACTAAGGACTAATTTCAATGAATAGCAGCTTTTAGTCCAGGATTTAACACCATCAGCGTTCTGTCTGCAGGAGACCTGTTTAAAACAGACAGATGCTTTTGTCCTGCGTTCTTTCAATGCATATCATTGTTTGTCACCTCTGGGTGACAGGGCCACTGGAGGATCTTCCATCCTAGTCAAACAGAACGTTACCCATAGCCCTGTTTCACTTACTACTAATCTGCAGGCTGTACGAATTACTTTACACGTTGCGTTTACATTCTGCTCTGTATATATCTCTCAGTCTCCAACGTTTCACAAAACCGATCTTCCAGCTCTATATAACCAACTGCCGAAACCCTGTATTATCATGGGAGATTTAAATGGGCACAATCCTCTCTGGGGCGGTGCAACTGCAAACGCTAAAGGTAAACTAGTGGAGGAGTTTTGTTCAGATAATGATTTATGTATTTGTAATTATGGTTCCAACACATATTTATTACAGGAACATATTCTGCTCTCGACTTGTCAGGGACGAATTCAGAACTACAGAATGAATTCGAATTGTCAGTCCACGATGACCTCTGTGGAAGTGACCATTTTCCTACTATACTAAAATCTGTAACTCCATCTGATGTTCCTCCATCATCAAAGCGGAATTTTAAAAAGGCTAACTGGGCTCTGTATGAAACACTTTGTGTTGCAAAACTAAAACCTGAACTTTTTATTGACGTTCCTGATGTTGTCAAATGTTTTTCCGATGAACTGAACATCATAGCTGATGAGTGCATACCAAACTCCTCTGCAGTTCCACACATTCGAACACCTTGGTTCACCGATGATTGCAAAAAAGCTAGGAAGGCAAGGGAAAAAGCAGAACATTGTTTCCGTCGTCACCCTATGGTGCATAATTTAAATATATTTTAAATTTTAAATGCTAAAGCGCGGCGTACAGAATAAACGCCAATCTTGGCAAAATTATGTATCCAAAATAAATTCTCGAACGCCCATGTCCAAAGTATGGAACATGGTACAGAAAATTAAAGGTAAAGGTACTAAATCAAGTGTCCATCATCTTAAACATGGAGACCAATTACTTACTGAAAATCAGATATTGCGAATAAACTGGGTGAAACTCTTGCTACACGTTCTTCCTCTTCTAATTATGTGCCTAAATTCCAACAATATCAAAAACAAGAAGAAAAGAAACCTATTAATTTCAATTCAGATAATGGTGAAGACTGTAATGAACTATTTTCTATTCATGAGCTCCATACTGTTTTTCAACATGCTCACGCTACTGCTACAGGGGCTGATAACATACATTATCAACCCCTTAAGCACTTACCAGAAACCTGTCTAGAAACTCTTTTAAATGGTTTTGATGATATTTGGACATCAGGTAAATTTCCTCCTTCATGGCGTGACGCAATAGTAGTACCAATACCTAAACGTGATCATACGGATCCGTCAAATTATCGACCTATTTCACTCACTAGCTGTGTTTGCAAAACCATGGAACGAATGATAAATAATCGACTTGTTTGGTACTTGGAAACAAATAACCTTATAACAGATATACAATGTGGTTTCCGTAAAAACAGAAGTACTGTCGATCACTGAGTGCTTTTCGAATCATTTGTTAAAAACGCTCTAATTAATAAACAACACGCTGTGTCTATCGTTTTTGATCTTGAAAAGGATATGACACTACGTGGAAATATGGCATTTTAAGAGATTTACATGGCTTCGGATTGCGGGGCCGTTTGCCTCAATTCACAGCCAACTTTTTAAATGACAGGCAATTTCAAGTCCGCGTGGGTTCTACCCTGTCTGATCATTACAATCAGGATCAGGGTGTTCCACAAGGCAGTATTTTGTCTGTCACACTATTTAGTATAAAGATAAATAGTTTATCAAAAGTTGTAAACGATTCAGTAGATGGATTGCTATTTGTGGATGATTTTAATATTTCCTGTCGTGGTAAAAATATGCATACTATTGAACGGCAACCGCAATTGTGTTTAAACAAGATAAATAAATAGTGTCTTGACAAAGGCTTTAAATTTTCTAAATCGAAAACTAATTGCATATATTTCTGCCGTAAATACAAACCACATAGAGACCCTGAACTATCTCTTGATGGCACGCCCATCAAAGTTGTCAAGGAAGCCAAGTTCTTCGGTCTCACACTTAACGTTTCTGCCACATATTAAATCCCTTAAATCTAAATGCCTGAAGGCACTTGACTTGTTGAAAGTGGTTTCAAATTCTATATAGGGAGGGGATCAAGCTACCCTCCTACATCTATATCGATCGCTGGTCCGTTCCAAACTTGATTATGGCTCCATCGTCTATGGTGAAGCCTGCAACAGCAACCTAAAACTATTAGATTCTGTCCACCACCAAGGTCTAAGACTTTGTCTTGGGTCCTTTAGAACCTCTCCTGTTGACAGTCTCTACGGCGAGGCCGATGAGCCATCCCTTGACCAACGCCGTATAAAATTATCCTTGCAGTATATAACAAAACTATATTCTAATGAGTCAAATCCTGCATTTAATTGTGTTTTTAATCCTAAGAT
Organism: Haliotis rubra; assembly: GCF_003918875.1. Taxonomy (NCBI): domain Eukaryota; kingdom Metazoa; phylum Mollusca; class Gastropoda; order Lepetellida; family Haliotidae; genus Haliotis; species Haliotis rubra. Next base: position 5,462 of record NW_025765373.1, on the reverse strand, counting down.
CTTATGATGGTCTATACAATAAAATGTCTTCTCTTGTTCCGCCTCTGGGACTAAGAGTCAAACCTTTCCTTTCTGCTGCTGGCATTGAGCTAGAAAATATATCTCCTTCCCCTCTGCTTTCTTCTCCTCCTTGGCAGTTAGTTAGAGTTTTAGTTTTACGCCGCACTCAGCAATATTCCAGCTATATGGCGGTTAGTTAGACCAGAAGTTGACCTAACACTGACAACATTTAAAAAATCGGAAACAAATCAATTACAATATAAACAAGAATATAATCAATTAAAAAGTAAATATAGTACATACAAATCCTTATTTACAGACGGATCCAAGGATGGGGGCGCAGTAGCTTGTGTCACTGTCATTGGCCCCAAAACAATATCTTCGAGTTCACCTGATAACAGCAGAAGCTAACGCAATATTAACAGCCTTAAAATATATTGATAAACACCCTAAATATAAACAATACATAATCTTTTCCGATTCTCTTTCTTGCCTTCAGGCTATCAAAACTCCTTCTTCCAAACATCCACTTTTAATCGAAATTATTGAATTACATGATGATCTTGCTACTGGCCAGTACAACATCATCTTTTGTTGGTTTCCTAGCCACGTTGGAATTTCTGGGAATACAATGGCTGATCTTGCTGCTAAGGCAGCACTCAAAAAATCTGTGAAACCCCTTCTTATTCCATACTCTGATTACAAAGCTAGCATTAGAACTTACATCCGTGATCTGATGCAAAAGAAGTGGGACACCCAAGTAGGTATCAATAACTTACATGCAATAAAACCAACTATCGGTTACACCTACTTGGGTTGTCAGTACAGATTTGAAGAGGTCATCATACGACGATGTCGTATTGGCCACACAAGATATACTCATGAGTACCTATTAATAGGTGAGGATCCTCCGTTTCAAATCACGAACTATGAAGGATCTTTTTAGTAATATAAGTTCTCGTTTAATTATTGCATTTTTAAACGAATTAGATTTGTTAACTGATTTGTAAATAGATAAATATTGTATTATTGGAAGTTGGAAATTGGAAATTAATAACTCAGACTGTTAGTGGCTGTACCCTCAAGGGGGCTTGAAGTACTGTGAAATTATTGTCGTCATGAGAGGGTATGTAAGACCAAAAATTTTCAAAGTCAATTTAAACATACCAGGATTTTTAAATGTAGTATTCTTGTTATTTTAACTTTGGCTAACATTTCTTACAATCGCCGGCAGCTGAAGGGATGGTGTAAGTCCAACTAGGGTCCATGCAGGTAGCAAAGGTACTGTAAGTCCCCATGGTCCCTAGTATGGTGATGTACCTTCTGTTGTTGGCGATCTACAGCCTGTTTTTATATTGTATTGTCTCAATAGTGCTATTAGTTTTAACTTTCCACGCTAGTTTTAGTTCTAATTGTGATATTCTAGTTGTTTTACTGTCCTTCGTCGACAGGTTTTTATAATATACATATATTCCATTTCAATGTCACATATGTTCTCGTCACGATATGGCTGAAATATTGCCGATGTGACGTTAATTCTTAACTCACTCACTCACTCATATACGGAGGGGTATGGTGGGCGAGCTGTCTTGGGTGCCAGGCTAGTGATCCAGCGAGGTTCAGGTGCCGGGATCGAGCCCACCTGTAACAGGGTGTAAAAACCTTGGAGTCAACTTTGTGTGCAGACTCTTTCAGTGTTGTCACAACCCCTAGTGTACAGTACACAACCCTGTGCATTTAAAAGAAGCCACGAATCCGTTGGTAAATGACCAGATGATGGCCACATGAATAGTGCAAATACCTAGTCGCGGATACAACTACGTGCAGTAACCTTGGACAAAGTACTGTGACCATCAATGGTCAGTAGAAAACTGTGTCACCGAGCTTGTGACGTAACGTATTACTACGCACATATTTGTGACGTCATAGATACCTTTACACATTCCACGAAGTTTCATGATTTGTGGCAATTGAAATCACATTTTTTAAAAATTCAAATGTAAGAGGTGAGGTGAGGTGAGGTGTGGGTGTTTGATGAGTTTTAAGGAGAAGCATGTACAATGTAAATGACCCCCAAAAAGTTGTACAAAGTAAGTGACCCCGCTGCATGTCAGGTACAATATCATCGACTCGCCCCCTCTCACTTCTCATAATTTTTAAGCATAATTTATTTAATGTTTCTATGTACAAAATTGCTGACCCCACCCCACCCCCGGTACATGTGTACACATTTGATGCACCCCTACCTCCCCAGAACAAAATGGGTGGCCCCCTCAAACACACACCCCTCCCCGCCATGAACGGTCTCAAACCTATATTTACATGAACCTCCTCCTATTGTCCCATACCTTCAGTTGATGGTGACCTATAGCCCGTTTGTTTTTGACTTTTTATCATTTTATTTCTTATTTATCTGGGTATATCATTTCATACACGTTCAACAGGTCGGCATATTTGTTGTATTATATAGCAAGTCAAATTAAGCTCTGTATCAAGATGACCAAAATGAGACAAAAGTGCCGTATGTGCAGTGAGAGTAGGCATTGAATTTATATAATTGGTAACTGTATTTCAATTTTGGTTTCAGACCAGCGAAAAAAGGTACAATATTTCCTACTTTTCTAGAATATATGTATTCTTTAGTTAATATGAAAATGAAATTCTTATCTTCTCTCTTTGAATCCGAGAAATGTGGTTTCTGCTTTTAATTTCAAACAGGTGTCTGTTTCGTTTTCAATCCATTCTAGTAGATTTTGCCACAGCTTTTTGACATATTTGCATTCATATAATAGATGAGTGATCGATTCTATTTCAACATCACAAAATGTACAAAGCGGTGATTCTATTAGTTTGTATTTGTATAATTCTTTATTTGTTGTGAGGATTCTATGGAGAATACGGTATTGAAGCCATCTGTGCATTCTTTTTCCCATTTACTTTGATAAAGTGTGTCATAGAAACATCTTTTGAGAATTGAAAGGGAATATTTAGGGTTTAACAACATAGATACAAAGAAATGAAAAAAGGATACACTGACCTCCGTCATTGTTACAAGAAAAATTGGGGGACATTTACCCTCCCACAGGATCATTCAATTTTAAATGGAAAGAGAGTATAATCCTGCCATTATTGCATAACAAGAAAACGAGGCCAGTTCTCAGAGTTTGTGATAACAGCAGGAGCCTCATCCTCAAAGAAAACGAATCTTCATACTCGTGAGAGCGTTTTTTTAGTGTTGGTGCCATGGTAGAATATATATAATTCACCCTCCTAGCTCCCCACCATCCATGGAGTGTCAAAAAGGACGATGCCTCATATCTGTGGGTTTCCAATAGACGGCACCAAGAATACTAGAAGGGTATACTCAAGATGATATGTCCTACCAGATTGGCCCATGAGCCACCGCCTTCTGGGCATAGGACTCTAGGCAAATTGATAAATAAATACTTTGTGATTTAAGCAAATTCTTTTTTGAAGCCAAGATCAAAATATACATTTCTGATAAATCACATTTGTGCACAAATTCCTTACCGTGCACAGGATTTGGCGTGACCAGCCGATTGATTGAACCGGACCCATTCAACCACCCTTCTAGGTGAAGTAAGGGGAGAAGTGGTGTGTTGAGCAAAGGAACGCTGTTCCTGGAACCAGTGCCCTCAACCACCAGACTCCCGTCATCCACCGACACAGGGGCGCAACCCACGGCGAACAGGTTGGTGGACCAAATATACCCCCGGGTCCACAACGGGGGATTGAAGAGCGCTTAGCGTTACCCAGCACCCACCACGAGGAGGTGGCTCTTCACGGGTGCCCGCAGAAACGGATAACTGTAAACTCATTTAATGTTTTGATTGTATATCCAACTTTACCTGAGCAAAGACATTCCTTCCCAAACTCAGAATGGAAATGGTCTCAAAAACGCAACCTGATCTCGGAGATGGTACGGTGTTCTCCATGTTTTTCATGCAACTCATGCTGCACGTGCTGTTCAAAAGGACCAGCCCTATAAAATGCACTCCCAAACCTGGTTGAAACATTCACATTACAACGTCAGCAGGATGCCGCGACTCACGACGGCTCAGAGGAATCAGGCGCTAGTAAGACTTGAAGCTGGCCACACTGCACAAGCCGTTGCCAATCACCTCATGGTATGGGGTGGAATAGGCCTGAACCAGAGAGAGTGGCTCCTGTGGTGTTCAAGAATCTTGGTCCAGGGGAGGGTGCGCTACATCGACCAAACTCTCAGACCCCACGTCATACATTTCGCACGTCACCGGAACAACATTTTCCAGCATGATAACGCCCGGGCCCATACTGCCAGAGATACACGGGATTGCTACAGCAGAAGGGTGTCAACATTATGCAGTGGCCAGACCTTAATCCTGATTTAAACCCAATTGAACATCTTTGTGATGAAACTCAGAGGAGACTGAATAATGTCATACCAAGGCCGAACACAGCCGATTTATTGTGCCAGGCCTTTCTCAGAGTATGGTTCCAGGTGCCAATGGCCTTCATCAATCGATTGGTGCACTCCATGCATAGACACTGTGCTGCAGTTATTGCCGCTCGTGGTGGTCACACTAGATACTGAAGTCAAGAATCTGAATGGACTGCAAACGTTCACGTAATGTCTTGGAATTCTGCTGAGTTATTCATTGATGTGTCAAGATATTGTGCACAAAATATGTTTACGGAGACTGTCCTACTTAGAATCTTGAATGATCTACGCCTTGGCATCGGCGCTGGTGAAGTTGCATTGCTAGTGCTGTTGGACTTGAGCAGTGCGTTTGACACTAGTGACCACAGTAAACTGCTCAGTAGATTGGACGCCGAGATGGGTATCATGGGTTCTGTTCTATGTTGGCTGAAATCATACCTGGAGGACAGAGCTCAAACTGTTGCAATAAACGGAATTAAATCTACTCCTACAGCACTTGATTGAGGCGTTCCCAAGGGGTCAGTGGTAGGACCAATCATATTCAGTTTGTATACCATCCCGATCGGTTCTGTCATTGAGAAACATCATTTGGATCACCATCTTTCTGCTGATGATACTCAGCTACATAATTTGTTCAAACCAAATCCAGAATCTGCAACAGCTGCTGCCCACTGTACTTCCGACTGTTGTCGTGACATAAATACTTGGATGGCGTCAAATGCTCTGAGGCTTAACAGTGAGAAGACCGAAGCAATCATGCTAGGCCAATCTGGTAAACGTAGTAAGTGTGAACTGAACAACATATCTGTCTCTGACGCAATTATTCCATTCTCCACGACCGTTAAGGACCAAGGCGTCAATATTGATCAAGAACTGAGTATGGATGACCATGTGAATTACGTTGCCAAGAACTGCTACTTTCACCTACGTAATATTGGCAGAGTCCGACTACTTCTTACCAAGGAAGCTGCTGTCACTCTTTGTCGAAGTCTTGTGTCTTCAAGGAATGATCTGACTCATC